>NC_053493.1:287550050-287557550 GCF_905171775.1 Rana temporaria | reverse complement strand
CCAACAAAGAGCCTCTTTAATTTTTAAATTCAATACAATTCCAAACAGAAGTCCATCAATATAGATAATACGAACAATCCATTTACTTTCATTACAGCGTTCTCCAATGAGTATAAACAGGCGATAAATATTATAAAAAAAATAGTGAACCTGTGTTATATGCCAACAAGGATTTGTGCAGGTTTTGGTCAGTTTGGTTGAGTACTGATTTTGCAGAAATTGGCCTTGGTGCCGAGGCATCCTCTGAAATAGAGCAGTGCAAAACATTTAAAACAATACTGAAATAATAATGAAAAGAAACGGTCCATGCTCTTCACAAAAAAATCTTCACATAGGATGGTCGGCAAGCACCAACAAGTGTCCAAAGTGTTTACAATCTTGATAAATAAGGTGATTGAGTGACGATCTCCACCAATGGTACTCCTAGCAGTTAACCTCAAACAATGGACCCCTGAGTGAATTAGTTAGGTCTTGCAGGCGGTTCCCTTTAAGGGATGAGCAAACGGGATCTCTGGATAAGATTGGATGGATGCCGGTAACTTGCTAGATTATAAAGACTCTCACCAACTCTGGGTGGGTAAATTCATAAAAGAAGCAGCAATAATATCTAGTGCTCTTCGTATTCGTTTTAAGATTTATTTGAAATTGTAATTGATATTATTAACACCGCAGTTTGCTAAATATACACAAGGACCTTCTTGGCGAGTTCTTTATCTAATGCCAAAGTAGTTGAGTTGAATTCTTTTCCTTTAGTCCTTTGAGAATAGAGCTGGTTGGAATATCATTAATCTCCACATAATGAAATGTTATCTTTGTTCTTTTAGGAGCATGAGTATATTGCAGTTTGGGTTGTGTTTCATGCACCACAGACTTACAACTCTGCAGGTATGTCCTCTCTTCAAACCTTCCTAGATTGTGGCGTAGCGTGTAATATAAGGGGTGCGGTTGTTGAAAAGATATCTGCATGAAGATATAGAGTGTGTGTGTGTGTGTGTATGGTAAGTGAAAATATATGGTATGTGGAAAAAATAATAGATGGTATTTGTGTGTGTGCGCATATATAGATATCTAGATGTATACAGAAGAGGAACATAAATATATATAATTTTATAAGTAATTATCAACATTTTTATTTTATTTTTCTTCATCTTTACTTCGATAGGGACCCTTGGCCCACCAGAAGAGTTTGCAGCAAAGGTTGATATTGAAATTGACAGCCCAGGCCCAGCATGCATGCTAAAAAGTATCCCATTAAGAGCAAGGGTTGGTTGTGCGAGGATACATGCCCCTAAGGACTTGCAGGTACGTTTATAAAACACTCAACTGAAACTACACTGCTGGACAAACAAGTGATGGTAGAAAATACGTCCAATTGCATGCATCTGCCCAAAAAGTTAATCTGACTTCTGTTTGTAGCAAGGAAAGTATCGGGTTGGGATAAATGTCCATAAAGACATTAATGAGCCAGTTAGGGGTGGAGGGACTTGACTGTCCTGCACAGAGCCCTGACGTCAACCCGATGGAACACCTTTGGGATGAATTAAAATGGAGACTGTAAGCCAGGTCTTCTAGTCCAACATCAGTGCCTGACCTCACAAATGCGCTTCTGGAAGAATGGTCAAACATTCCCATAGACACACTTCTAAACCTTATGGATAGTCTAAATGTATAAACTTGAAAGCGTATATGAATATGTACCTATAATAACAAATATCCGCTGCAAAATGAACTTGCTAAGTGTCAGCAAAGCAATGACATATGAAAAAAATGAAAAATTGCGCTAGAAATAGTCTGATATAGGTACTAGACAGACTATTAAACAAATGCATTATTAAAACGACGTAATTGAAATTATATCGTAAAACAATCCCATATGGTGCTCAGTGCTCAATAGATGTCTCCTATGGGTTGGTGCTCAGACTGAGTACCCCACATAGATGTACACTCATCCCAGGGAGTGGACCACCTATCGCTAGTGTGGTCTTGTAAGCATGTAGGGATACCATTTATTGCATTTATATGTTTAATAGTTTGTCTAGTACCTATATCGGACTAGTTCTAGCGCAATTTTTCAATTTTTTCTTATGGACAGTCGCCTTTAGAAGAGTTGAAGCTGTTATTGCTGCAAAGGGTGGGCCAACTCCATATTAAACCCTACGACTAAGGCCATCAAAGTTCATGTGCCTGTAAAGGCAGGTGTCCCAATCTTTTGACAATATAGTGTATATATCGGTTTATAGACCTTATAACTTTCAGACAGACTAAATATATACTGATTTGTGTTATTTTTACCAAAGAAATGTAGATTACATTTTGGCTTAAATTTATAACGAACGATAATTTGCAACATTTTAAAATAACTTTTTTATTTATATAGCAAAAAGTAAAAAACCCAGTGGTAATTAAATACCATCAAAAGAAAGCTCTATGTTTGAAAATAAATAAATAAATTGCTTTGGGGATAGCGTTGCATGACCTCGTGATTGGCATTCAAAGTGTTACCGCACTGAAAATTGGCTTGGGCAGGGAGGGGTGAAAGTGCCCAGTATTGAAGTGGTTAAGCATGGTTTCCATCATGTTCAGTATCCAATCAATTCCTTTGTGGCAATAGTCACTTTCACACGCCATTTTCTCTAAATAGCCATGCATACAGGTGAAACTCGAAAAATTAGAATATCGTGCAAAAGTTCATTTATTTCACTAATGCAAGGTGAAACTAATATATGAGATACTCCATTACATGCAAAGCAAGATAGTTCAAGCCGTGATTTGTCATTGTGGCTTACAGCTCATGAAAACCCCAAATCCACAATCTCAGAAAATCTGAATATTGTGGAAAAAATGCAATATTCTAGGCTCAAAATGTCTCACTCTAATCAGTTAATTAAGCCATAACATTGACACCCTCCCTATGAAGGGAACGCCTCAAAGGTTAATTGCAAAAGAAGTTGGATGTTCCCAAAGTGCTGTATCAAAGCACATTAACAGAAAAAGTTATGTGGAAGGGAAAAGTGTGGAAGAAAAAGGTGCACAAGCAGCAGGGAAGACCGCCGCCTGGAGAGGATTGTCAGGAAAAGGCCATTCAAAAGTGTTAGGAACTTTCACAAGGAGTGGACTGAGGCTGGAGTCAGTGCATCATGAGCCACCACACACAGACAGATACTGGACATGGGCTTCAAATGTCGTATTACTCTTGTCAAGCCACCAACAAACGTCAGAAGCGTCTTACCTGGGCTAAAGAAAAACAGACCTGGTCTGTTGCTCAGTGGTCCAAAGTCCTCTTTTCTGATGAGCAAATTTTGCATCTCATTTGGAAACCAAGGACCCAGAGTATGAAGGAAGAATGGAGAGGCACACACTGCAAGATTCTTGAAGTCCAGTGTGAAGTTTCCACAGTCTGTGCTGATTTGGGGAGCCATGTCATCTGCTTGTGTTGGTCCACTGTGCTTCATTAAGTCCAGGGTCAACGCAGCCGTCTACCAGGAGATTTTGGAGCACTTGATGCTTCCTTCTGCAGATGCACTCTATGGGGATGCTGACGTAATTTTTCAGCAGGACTTGGCACCTGCCCACACTGCAAAAAGCACCAAAACCTGGTTCAATGACTGTGGGATTACTGTGTTTGATTGGCCAGCAAACTCGCCTGGCCCCCATAGAGAATCTATGGGGCATTGCCAAGGGAAAGATGAGACTGAACAATGCAGAAGGGCTGAAGGCCGCTATTGAAGCATCCTGGTCTTCCATAACAGTGGTCATCAACCCTGTCCTCAGGGCCCACTAACAGGCCAGGTTTTATGTATTACCTTGGGGAGATGAAGACTAGAATACTGCATTTATTGAGCAGCAAATGAGATCACCTGTGATGTGATGTATTTCAGTTATCTTGCAAACCTGGCCTGTTAGTGGGCCCTGAGGACAGGGTTGATGACCACTGTTCCATAACACCTCAGCAGTGCCACAGGCTTATGGCTTCCATGCTACGCCTCGTTAAGGCAGTAATTGCTGCAAAAGTGGCCCAAACCAAGTATTGAGTACATATGCATGCTTCTACTTTTCAGAGGTTCGATATTATTCTGTGTGCAATCGTTGTTTTATTGATTGCATGTAGTATTCAAATTTTCTGAGATTGTGGATTTGGGGTTTTCATGAGCTGTGAGCCATAATCCTCACAATCATGACAAATTTACGGTTAGAACTATCTTGCTTTGCATGTAATATCTCGTATATTAGTTTCACCTTTTAAGTTGCATTAGTGAAATAAATTCACTTTTGCACGGTGTTCTAATTTTTCGAGTTTCACCTGTATGTATCCCCAAGTCCAACCTACCGGTATGATCTTATCTCCTTTAGTGTCAGTTTTTCTCTGTCGTCATTTTTAGTTTGTCCTTATTAACCTTTTTTTTTTTTTTTTTTTTATACGGCCTTAAATTCATAAACTGCTGGCTGAGATACATCATAATACATTTTTAAGTTTAGAGATACTGTTTATGTGCTGTCCAGAGGTACCTTTGGATGCTGTCCTGGGGAATGGGGGACTGGACGTGTTGAAGTGGTAGTGGCCAGGGCAGGGGCCTTTCCTACAAACTCAGTGCAGTCCCACAGTGCAGTCCCACAGAATATACTGTGAAAGTGTGTGTATCTCATTGCAATCACTGCAGCGCTGCTGTCAGTGTGACAGCCATCTGCTCTCTATTAAATGTACCAACAGTCCTTCTGATCAACAAACGCTGCAGCACACTTGTCAAAGTGACAGGAAAGCTCTGCGGTTTCCCCTGGAGAGTTGCTCTGCCACTGTATTCTGCTGGGACCGGACTGTCGGCAAAACAGTCAGTGCTACTTTTTCCCTTTATAGCACTTTATGGACTACAATGCATAGTATTGCTTTCACCTAATCAAACGATTTCATGGATTGTAATGTATAGCATTGCTTTTATTTAATCACAGCACATGTTTGCATTTCTATTTGCAGAGAGTTCTTTTCACTATTTTTGGTTGCGCATTTGTTGTACATGTATAAAAAACAAAAAGCTACGAATTGTAGCCTTCATTCATGCGTTGTGTAGTTTGTAAAACTTTTTTTTAACTATGTAATGTAAACGTTTAAAACTTTGCACTTTTGATGAGTTTTAATCTCTGTTCCCAGATATTATGATAAACTGTTTTAGGTGGTTGTTGCTTGACTAAATTATACTGGTTTAACAATGTCCTTGCACCCAGGGCTGTGGAGTCGGTAGATAAATGTTCCGACTCCTCAGTTTTATGTACCTCCGACTCCCCGACTCCGACTCCTCTGTATTAATATGCAAATGTATTTTATACATTCCTTGAGGGAAAGAAACGCAACCTACCACAGGACTACTGGCTGGGAAGCCAACAGTCTACTGTATTGCACAGTTTAAGCAAAAGACAAACGCAATGAAAACAATCAAGTCACTGGATAGTAGCAGCAGGCATAAACATCAGGAACAGGATCTTTACCCGTTCAAAAATACAAACCACATTATTTGGTTGTTTTAGAACAAAAACAAAGCTTATTATAATGAACCAAAAACAAAATCTGCAAAACCTAGGAATGGTTTATATTAATCTTGAAATGTAGTTCTAGGCTTAGCAAATGCAAATCAATTCAATGTAGAGTTCTAAGGAAGAGAATTGCCTCTGCCAGATCCTCTTTCATAGAGGCTCTTAAGTCAGACTTTATTATTTTTAGGGCTGAAAATAATCTTTCGACACTGACTTGGGTGGGTGGCATTGCAGTAACTATCCTGGCCACATCACTAACGATCTCTGGATAAACAAGGATGGCTTCTTCAACAGTAAGTTGATGAGCGATCATACTTTTCAACTTCTTTTAGTGCTTTATAAAACTCCTGTTGGAATTTTTTTATTTGGACACTTACTGGTTCTCTAACATGCGTTCCCTGTAAAAGCAGAACACAACACTATGGAAAGTATAAGTATTGCAGCTCCTAATTGTGCGTTGCGTGCCATATAGTGAAGCACATGAAAAGCATTACAGTAGAGAAGTCATTAATTATAACTTTTTGTGAATTGGGACATTTAAACTTGCTTTTTTTTTTTTTTTTTATTCCAATCTAAATTTAGTAGGAGTCGGAGTCGGTGCATTGTTTGCCGACTCCGACTCCAGGTACCCAAAATTTCCTCCGACTCCTCGACTCCGACTCCACAGCCCTGCTTGCACCCTCCCCTTTCTTCATTGTCCTTAGACCAGAAGAGGCCTGGGGGCAGCAGCTGTCTTTTCTGTTACCTGTGCCATCCATTGTATGAGTTTGTGTCCTAACTCCACCCACTTCAGCTCCGCAGAGTGTGGATGTAGTGCTTTGGTATTTAATATATTTGTAGATATAAAATTGTAATTCACATTTTATTTCTTTCCCACCAAAGACTATCCGTTTAACCTGTAGCTATGGATCATCTGCCAAACAACTGCTGCCTTTAAAAAATGCAGGGAATATTTCTGCTCATTTAAAAATTATGGTAGGCATGTATTTTATATTTGTAGTCTACTGTTTTAATAAAAATTACATTTATTATAGTGTTAATCATGTCATTCTTCTGTAAAGTGTCCAAATGAGGATGGTTTTTCTATAGATCCCGAAGATTTGTTTCTTGCACCAGGGGAAGAACAAATGATTGCAATTAAGTTCTCTCCACGTCATGTAAATGCAAAACAAAGGTATGTAAATCAAGTCAAATCGTTTTTTTTGTTTCTTTATAGTATTATGCTTCTTATTCATTTTTTTTTTTTCCTTTCACCCACAGTATCTTGAAAATCATGGTCCAGCCAGCAGGTCCACAGTATGAAGTTATGTTGGTTGGAGACATTGAGCATTCAGGAAACACAAATTCTGCTGCCATTAGTTACTCGGATGTTCCATCAATTCTTTCCAACAAACAATTCATAGCATGGGGAGGAGTTGGTGTTGGAAGAACAGTGTAAGTCTTTACCTGAATGACCTTAAGATACGTTTTATGTTTTTAATATTTTTTTTTTCCACTCCTTTCCACTTTTTTTCCTACTCCTTTTAGTTCAGTAATTAGTATCCACATGGAACATTTTTTATTTATTTTTTGAGAATTTTTTTAAGAAACGTGTAGACTGTCCTTGCCAAGATCTGTTTAGAAATGCTTGTGGCCTTGCTGTTATGTTCAGCAAGTGATTTCAATATCTTCTGAATCACTGAGTCAGTACCTAAATGCATATGAGGATGTTGTATTTTACTGGCTGCTTAAGAGTTCAAAGTCAGTGACTGGAAATAATTAAGCCAGAAGAAAAAGTATATGTAAAAAGAGTGCACAAATTGTATATAAACACTAATAACTGTGAATAAAGTTTGAAGACACATGCAAAATTACATCACATGTGAATAAAGTGCAATCATGCAAACACACAGTTCATATAAAGCTGGATTCCATCAAAGAAAGTCCCATGAAAGAAAAGTGATGAACATACACCTTGCGTCTTGACACCCATCACCA
>NC_053493.1:287422550-287545050 GCF_905171775.1 Rana temporaria | reverse complement strand
AAGCAATCGTGAGCTCACAATCCGTCCTAAAGAAGATTCAGCTGTCCACATGATGTTTTCTCCCACACGCGTAGGCTGCATGTTGGCCAAGCTGGAAATTAAACAGTCAGGAGTTAAATCTTCACAACCAGGCATTAAATTTACTGTAAGTCTGTGGTAAAATTGTATAGTGTGCTTAACCATTTCAGCCCTGGAAGGATTTAATTGACAATTGTGCGATGCTGTACCCAAACTTACTAGGGGAGATGACGGATCGCTGTTCATACTTTGTATAAACACACTAAGTAATTTCTCCCCTGAAATCCCATTTCCTGCTCTGTCCCGAGCAATCGCGGGTGCCAGGCAGTTATCGCACCCGCCGGGCACTAGCATCGTCTGCAAGCCGCGGACATGTGCGCATGCCCCTAGTGGCCACAATGGGAAGCAACGTAACGTCGATTTGCAGAGCCAACCTTCCGCAGTAAAACTGCGGCGGCTGGTCACCAAGTGGTTAAATGGGTGTTTGAGGCACCAATGCTCTCGTCAGCATTGACTTTGCAAAGAACTCACTGAAGTCTATGTTCATGGTCTCTGATAAAGGCGGGTCTAAGTGTTGTTCATTAAAGCGGGGGTTCACCCCAAAAAAAATGTTTAACATTACATTCAGCCGAGTTGTGAGAATGACATTAGGCTTTTTTTTTTTTTTTTAAATCCTTGCCGTACATACCGTATTATCTATATTTTCACCGCGGCTTCCGGGTATGTAATCTGCGGGACTGGGCGTTCCTAATTGATTGACATGCTTCTGACCAGCGCATACAGCGCGTCACGAGTTGCCGAACGTCGGTGCGCAGGCGCCGTATAGAGCTGACTCGCAGTCCGGCTTCTTTCGGCAACTGGTGACGCACTGTATGCGCCGGTCGGAAGCATGTCAAACAATTTGGAATCTCACAACTCGGCTAGATGCTTCACCTAAAGAGAAAGTGGGGGGGGGGGGGAGATTCCAGGCTTCTAAAGAGGAACTTTTACCTCCTTATCCATGATTATTAAGTCCTATGTTCTGGATCCTTATTGATCAAATATTAAAAGGACCTCAAAGTGATCTGTTAAGAATCAATATAGCTCCTTTATATAACGTAAGCCATCTCATATTTTAAGAATGTGGTCTTAAAGTGGAAGTCCACCATAACACTTGAATTTCTCCCCTGCAATCATTAATGTGAGTTAAGTTCAGCCTTATGCTCCAAAATAAAAAAAAATCCTAGTTTTCTACCTTTTTTTATTTTGCCGTATCCAGTGCCGTCATATGACTTCAATTCTACTTCCTTCTGAGTAAAATCAGCAAGTGGGTGTGGTTCCTGAAAGCTAGTGACATCACTTCCTGGGAGGGACACTGTTTCTGTGTAGCCAGTGGGCGTATACAGGATGGGAGGAGCTCATCATGGGTTCCCGCCCATTGTTCTGTCATTGTACATCCTAATACATGAGAAAAATTAAGAAATAAAGTCCCATCCACACAGGGGGAGGTGCAGTGCACATATACAGTATAGCTGTGCACAGGATAAGAGCTGGACATGGGGGGGCACCTGTTCCCATCTATGTGACTTTGATCAGCAAATTTGAAAAGGTACCTGCAATGCTTTGATGCGACTTTGATCCAAAAGTTGGATCAAAGCTGCACTCAGTCACATCAAATTCACACTCTAAATCGTGAAACTTTGTGGTCGCAATAGTGGCAACATGACTTGTCATGCGACTGTGTCCAAAGTCGCATGACAAGTCACAACCCATTGATTTTAATGGTACCGTTCCCATCTATGTGACTTTGATCAGCAACTTTGAAAAGGTACCTGCAATGCTTTGATGCCACTTTGATCCAGAGAGTGTAAAGTTGGATCAAAGCTGCACTCTAAATCGTGCAACTTGTGGTTACAATAGTGGAAATGTAGACTAAGGCTCCACTAGTATGAATTGTCATGCGACTTTAAACACAAAGTCGCATAACAAATGACAGCCTATTGATTTCAATGGCACCCCTTTCCATCTATGCGACTTTGAAAAACTGCGACTTTGAAAAGGTACCTGCAATGCTTATATGCGATTTTGATCCAGAGTGTAAAGTTGGATCAAGGTCATACTCTAGCCTTAGGCTACGTTTCCACTAGTGCGACGCCAAAGCTGTGCGATTTAGAGTGCGACTGAGTGCAGCTTTGATCTAACTTTACACTCGACCAAAGTAGTGCAGGCACCATTTTTAAAGTCGCATAGATAGGAATGTTTGCCATTGAAATCAATGGGCTGTGACTTTTCATGCGCCTGTATGTGTCCAAAGTCACATGACAAGTTGCCCTAGTGGAAACGGAGCCTTAAACCAATTTGTAGCTAACTTACATGTAGCTCCCTCAGCTGGGCGTGTGCCACACCATGCACACAGTGCCACACCATATAGAAAATAATTCAATCCGGATGGCTGCACTCCAACAACAATTTCTTTATTGGTTAAAAACCATACAGCAAAAGATGCAATCAACAGCTGGCATGTTTCACACCTTAACTACTGGTGCTTACTCATTGCTCCACCATGAACATTGTGCCATGCAGAAACAACCACGTGGTTGTACACTGTAGAAAATCTGCACCATGTTGCATTGTAATCTATATTACGGTTTCTAACACACAGAACTGACTTCCAATGCCTGCCCCCCCCCCTCTCTTAGGAGAAACTGCTGGCCAAAACATGGCTGTGAAGACAGGAGATGTGAGGAGGAGGGATGGGGGTGGGGCTGGGCAGGTCTAGGCATGTCTGTCCAAAGAAGAGAAGGGATGGTGGTGTGGGCGTGTATCAGGACAATGTTTCCAGGAAGTGAGAGGCCCCCCATGCAAAATTCAGAAATAAGGAAGTAAGGTTGTCCTTGAACAGGAAGGAGCTGATTTTCTGTCTTTGGATTTTCTAAGCTTTGCAATCTGCTATAAAGAAAATGAATAATGTCAATGATAAAAGTATTTTACCTAAAATTAAGAGCCCTTTCACACTGGTGCATTTTTGCGGTGTTTTTGCCGCATTTTCGCGGTAAAAATAGCGCTATTACAACACTCATAAAACGCTCCCCTTGCATCTCAATGGACCCTTTCACACTGAGGCGTTGCGCTGGAGGAGCGTTGAGAAAAGTCCTGCAAGCAGCATCTTTGGAGCAGCTTTTGAGCGCTGAAAAAAACGCTCAAAAACGCCCCTCTCCATTGAAATGAATTGAAACCCCGGTAAAATTGCGGTGTTTTACCGCTATTTTAACGCTCTGCTATAGGAGTTTCCAGTGTGAAAGGGCTCTAATAGAACATTTTTAATTTTTGACAGGACTTCCACTTTAACGATTTTCTTTAGTAGCTATCTAGAAAATGGAAGCACCAGTAGTTTTCCATTTACAGTTGTGTGAAAAAGTATTTGCCCCCTTTCAGATTTTTTTTTTTTTTTGCATATTTGTCACACTTCAGATTATCAAACAAATTTTATTACATAAAGATAACCCAAGTAAATACAAAATGCAGTTTTTAATTGATGGTTTCATTTTTGAAGGCAAAAAAGCTGTCCAAACCTGCTTGGCTTTATGTGAAAAAGCAATTGCCCCCTAAACCTAATAACTGGTTGCGCCACCCTTGGATCAAGCATTTGCGATAATGCTGTAGAGAAATTTTGGCCCACTCTTTGCAGAACTGTTTCCATTCAGCCACATTGGAGGCCTATGTAAGGTCATGATACAGCGTCTGTCTCACTTGAATTTAAGCCAGAGCTTTAACTAGGTTACTCCAGAACCTACATTTTTTTGTTTGAACCATTTGGAGGTGGACTTGCTGTTGTGTTTCGGATCATTGTTCTGCTGCATAACCCAAGTGAACTTGAGTTTGAGGTTATGAACTGATGGCCGGACATTTTTCCTTTAGGATTTTCTGGTAGAGCTTTTTTTATTTTTTTTGTCCTCCTGGATGAGTTGTCATGCTCTTGGAGTAATTTTTTGTAGGCCAGCCACTCCTGGGAATGTTATCTCCATTCGTGGATAAAGGCTCTCCCCGTGGTTCACTGGAGTTTCAAAGGCTTAGAAATGGCTTTGAAACCCTTCCTAAACCGACACATGTTTGTTTCTAATCTGTTCTTGAATTTGTTTTAGATTGTGGCACTCTGGCTTTTTGTGATCTGTTGGCATGCTTAATTTTGTCAGACAGCTTCTAGTTGTGATTTCTTGATTCAACAGGTCTGTCAGGAATCAAGCCTGGGTGTGGCAGGTGAAATTTAACTCTGCTTTCCACAAAATTGTGAATAATCACAGTTCATTTATGATTCAGCATGGGAGGGGGCATTTACTTTTTCACATAGGGCCAGGCAGGTTTGAACAGATGTTTTCCCTTTTAATAAAAGAAATAAGAAATTAATTTTTGTTTTATCTTGGATTCACTTGGGTTATCTTTGTGTAATATTATACATTTTTGATCCCAATCATGTAAGTGTGAGAAATGTGCAAACAAAATTAAAATCATGTAGGGGGAAAATACTTTTTAACAGTACTGTATGTATCTAAGTAAATCGCCTGTTTCAATTGAACCAGCATTCCTTTTTAACTTGGTAATGACCTGACATTTTAAGCTCGTCGGTTGAAATCTTACACCTAAAACCTTAAAATCTGAAACCTTTAAATTAGGGCTGTGGAAATTAAAGATTAATTCCTCGATTTAATCGTAATTTTTTTTGATCGATCAAAATTTTTTTGATTAGTACTAGTGGTGCAATAGATTGTAAATGATTTGTAATCCAAACGGGTCACCATATGCGGATCAGCACACCGCGTGATCCGCAGAGCTCCGCTGCTGCCTCGGCCATAAAAAAGGCCACAGCTTCACCCTAGCTCCCCTAGCGGCGACCATCTTTGTCCACGCGGCGGCCTAGGTGAGCCTAGAGCGGCGCGCTGACGTCATCACCCGGCCTCAACTGCTCGTGTTCGGCCGGTTTCTCTGGTAAGACTAAGCAAACTCTAGCCTTCCTATACAGTGGGGGAGATGTGGACCATATTACTGTGGGGCAATGTCTGTGGATTACAGTGGGGGAGATGTTTGTGGATATTACAGTGGGGACTATATATGGTGGTGATCCGAAAAATGTATGTGTTATAATTAATTGAAATTAGTTGATTAAAAAAAAAATCGATTTAATCGAACACGAACATTTTAATCAGTAACAGCCCTACTTTAAATCTAGCTTGGTGGTCTTTGCGTTAATGTCTGTTTCTTTTTCTTTAGATTCCTCTATCCGGCTATGGTGGCACGAGCAATATAATACTTGAAGATGTGAAAAAGTTGTCGGACAGCTGCGTTTTGACCATAAATGGTGTATTGCCTGGTAGAATAAGCAAAGCTAGCTTCTCTGTCAGGAATACAGGCTCCAGAGCTGCTTATGTTAAAGCAGTCTGTTTTGTTAATATAGAGAACAATGTCGTTATGGATCCAAATGTGCTTTTTCTTACGCCAGACAAATTTGTTCTCAAAGAAGGATCACTAGAGGTAAAGCTACTGGACACATTGAGCTGTCTCCTATAAGGAATCTTTTAGGGTTGTAAAAAAATATTTTAGAACAGCTGCTTGAGAAAATAGTGATTGTCTTGAGGTGGGAATTGTTAGCTAAGGAGCTAAGGTATGCATTGGCACTAACATTATACAGCAATCTGTTCATGAGCATATAAATGTACAGGTAATCACTAGTGATCAAAGTGTTTGGATGGATTAGAAAAAAGGCCTATTATCTATTCTGCTTTGATTAGGTAAATATTTGCCAATATTTGTGATCCAGTGGATGTGTTTGCTGGATAAAGAAGAATGTACTGTGTTTTTGATCATTTCGCTGTGTCACGAAGCTGCATTTAATTTTCCCATGCTGAGCGGTCGCAGTAACAATGTCCTGCCTCCTGTGATGCATCCTACTGATTCAATGTCCCGGCATTGGATCATTGTGCCGTCTCTCACAGGAGGCGGGACATTGTTACTGCGGCCACCCGGACAATTCGGCTCCATGACACAGAGATCGCCGCTCTGCATAAGGAGGAGGAAGGGGAGGCTGGATGACACCCCCTGCAATGTGCGGCACCTTTTCTTCTTTCGGCACGCCACTAGTCATAGCCTGGTTGTCATCCTCCGAATACTACGGGGGCTCTATCAACTTCATTGTTCCAAAGGAGGACAGTGTTTATCCAATTTTTTACTTGAAGTCCTTTGTCGTAGCCTTCTTTACACCCGGGTGACTTCCTCTCCTCGATTGACGTTTGAAGATGTCCATCTTCATGTCCCCTACCCCTTTCTCGCTACCATCAGAGGTTTCTTCGGTTCGCTGTGAGGGAACAGCATTTTCAGTTTGTTGCGCTTCCTTTTTAGCCTGGATTCGGCTCCGTGGGCCTTCACCAAAGTTTTGGCCCTCTTGCACTTACGGGAGATTTTGATCGTGGGTACCTTAACGACTCCTGTGAGCTCAAGCGGCTTCAGATTTGGAGTGCAACCTCCTCATCACGGTCAGAACCCTAGAGCAGGGGCTCTCCAGCTGTTTTGCAACTACAAGTCCCATGAGACATTGCAAGACCCTGACAATCGCAGGTATGACTCCTAGAGGCAGAGGCATGATGGGATTTTTAGTTTCACCACAGCTGGAGAGCCAAGGTTCCCTACCCATGCCCTAGAGGATCCTCAGTACACCCCCAATCACATTCTCACAACCATCGGGCCTTTAGGAAAAAAACGTAAGACCCACCTCTTTTGAAGGATAAGGACAACACTGGATGGAAATAAACGCCTTGAGGCAATTTTAGTTCACATTTGTATCGCTATACAAGTTATTCACTCGCTCACTCAGTCTGCACAAATTGGTCCTGATGCCTCCCTGCATTTGGAATATCTGGGGCTCTTGCTGGACACATCTGTGGCCAAGGTTTTTCTCACTCAAGAGAAACTTCAAAAGTTGCATCTTCACATCCTTTGCCTCATTCATTTTTCTGAGCATTCCAAACCTCATGGTGGCTTCCTTTTGAAGTGGTCCTTTACAACATCGCACCAGACCTCTGCAGAGAGAGATTGGAAAAGTAGAACAGCATTCTGGGACTTCCCATTCACCTGTCTCAATTGAACAAGGCATCATTAACTTGGTGGATTTGCTTTCTTTTGTCTGGGAATTTTTCTTCCCCTCCGTTGGCATATCACAATGTATGCCAGCTTCTTTGTGTGGGGGGATGGGGGCATGATGGCACACTTATCCAGTAAAAGCTGCTGGACTCTGGAGCCTTCACATCAATATCATTTAACTTCTAGTGTTCTGTCTTTATTTACAATTGGAAGGGGTTAACCAATTTGAATGCAATCAGACAACACCACAACGGTGCTTACATTGACCACCAGGGCGGCACCAGAGCTTGGCTGCGACCTTGCAATGGTCCCGAATCCTTGATTGTGTGGAGCATCGTGTACCAGCCCCATTTGCAGTTCACATTCCAAGAGTAGGCATCTGGCTAGTGGGCTATCTGTCGTCAGCGTCTGGATCAGGGGGAATGATCCCTACACTCCAAAGTGTTCTTTCCGATTTGTCAGCTTCAGGGCACCCTAATGCTCTTTGCATCCAGGCTCAATCGGAAGGTTCTCTGTGTGCCTGGATGCTCTGTTGGCTCCTTGGCATGGGTAATCCCTGATTTATGCATTCACACATATTTTTTTAAAGCCTTCCCTGGTTGTTTCCATTGATAGGGCATCTCGTTCATTATGGTGGCTCCAGATTGGCCACACAGGGCTTGGTTAACAGATCTCATTCGGCTGGTCACAGGCATGCCTTGGTGTCGCTCGATTCTCCCGGACCTTCTCACTCGAGGTTCAGTGAGCCACCCTGCTTTATGGTCACTGGCTTTGACAGCTTGGCTGTTGAGAGCTAGATGCTGAAAAACAAGATCCTATTCCCTGCGATGCTTGGGGTTGAAGTTTACTTCTCAATTCATCATGGATCTTATTTGGAAAACCTACTTCGCACTTTTTATTTTTTTTATTTTTTTTATTGCGTGGATCACAGGTCTCTGCCTTGGCTGTTCTTTCTCAGCATTCTTTTGCCTCCATACACCACCTAGGCCCCCTCTACTGCCTTCTGATCTTAAATTTTGTCAGCCTTGCAGAGAAACGTACTTTTGAAAATATACACGTTAATGTGGCATTCTTTGTGGCCGTCTGTAATGCCTGTTGAATGTCCATGGCTCTTTCTTGTAAGCGGCCCTTTTTGGTGTTGGTGTTAGACATGGGTCCTAGGGTTGTGTTTTCTACCAAAAGTAGAGGTTTCCTTCCTTGTGTTCACATCAATCTCATGCGAAGAAAGCGGCTCTCCTTTGCCTGGATGTGCTCAGGGCTGTTAGAGTTGATCTCTCAGCCAAAGCATCTATATGTAAGTCTGATGCTCTGTTCATTCAAGAGGGTCATAGAAAAGGTTAGGCTGCCTCGATTTCCACCATTTCTAGATGGATTTGTAGAATGGTGATCCAGGTCTTTATTTTCACATGTTCAAGGCTCCATTACTGCCCATTCTTCCAGGACACTTGGCATGTTCTAGGATTTTCATCGCTTTACTTCTGTTTTTTCAGTTTTGTAAGGCAGCTTTGTCAGTTCACATGTGTACCAAGATTTACAAAGTTGACATAGCTGTTAAGCTAATGCTAGCTTTGTCCAGAAAGCTTGTGGTAGAAGTTCCACATGGGGTCTCTTGCTGATACTTCTGGTACTGCTTTGGAACATCCCATCCATGAAGAAGTTAGAGGTTGTAAAGGTAAAAAAATGTTTGCCTAAATAGCTTCATTTACCTTAGTGCAGTCCTCCTTCACTTACCTCATCCTTCCATTTTGCTTTTAAATTTCCTTTTCTTTTGAGAAATCCTCACTTCCTGTTCTTTCTGTAACTACACACAGTAATGCGACACTTTCTCCCTGGTGTGGAGAAAGCCTCTTGAAGGGGCGAGCAGGAGTGTCAGGATGCCCACTAACACACGTCTCCTTTCTCGATCTGCAAATTAGATGGCGTCCTGACCCTCCTGCTCGCCCCCTCAAGAGGCTTTCTCCACACTAGGGAGAAAGTGTCGCATTACTGTGTCGTTAGACAGAACAGGAAGTGAGGATCTCTCAGAAAAAAAAAGGACATTTAAAAGCAAAATGGAAGGATGAGGTAAGTGAAGGAGGACTGCACGAAGGTAAAGGAAGCAATTTCGTTTTTTTACGTTTACAACCCCTTTAAGCTTTGTACTTCAGTTAGTGATATTGAAAACTTGACTTTTGTACTCGTAAAATTCTTTCTCTGAGTTGATTGAAGAACACAGCATTTGCCCAGCCTTGTCTTGGCTGTCTCAGTATTATCTTCCTGGCATGGCTGGCTACTAACTTAATCCTATATTGCTGAAGGAAAGTTTGGCCGCCACATCCAGAGGACTGCCCCTTAGTGTTCTTAGGTGGCACCTAGTGTTCTGCCCCTGAAGCTGACTGTATCAAATTATCTGTGAAGAAGCGAAGCTGTGTCCTTCAATGAACTCAAAGAAAAGGTTTTTGTGGTGTGTACAAAATTAAAGTTTTGTCTGGTTAAATATGAAATATTTCTATTGATATTTACAATATGTAATATTTCCAGCCTAAAGGTGGAGGAGATATTTCCATTTTACAATATAAGCATACTTTTCAGGTCTGCTGAAAAAGGTCCATTGTTTGTTTGAGCTGGAATGAGTCCACACAACAGTGACTCATCCCCTTTACTACAGGGTTCAGTATAAGATTTTAACCAAAGGTATCTGCAAAGAAAGCTTCCCTTTTGTTGCCTCTTTTAGCTAGCCCTTATTGTTTTGGGAAAACTTTATTTATTAAAACTAAAAATTGTTGCTTAAAATGGAGGAATAAAAATCTGTAAATAACAAAAATAAAAAAGCTTTCTTGGACGTTATTAAAAATAGTGGAGAAAAAAATACAAGGCGGGGGGGGGGGGGGGGGGGTAATATGTTTTGTAGCTTTTATAAAAGGATTCAGATGAAGCTGTTCTGTTGGATTTTTCTATTATCACTTTGTGTTTTATCTTGTATTTCCTTTAAAAAGATAGTTACAATATCCTGCAATACAAGAAATCAAGAGATGCATCATCAGTTGAACAAATTATGTACAGTGTGTTTTTTCTATGGTGATGAGGTGTCACGACAGCAGTTTCGCAGGTATGTTAAGTTCCGTTAATTAAAGGAAATTTAAGATTCCCCCCCCTCCCCCTCAATCACACTTGCCTAGGTGGATGCAGCATCGATCCCCCGGTGCCTCTGCACTGAGAACCGACACCGCTAATCACTCGGTTTTCAGAGCTCCGTGAGCATCGAGTTGTAAACGTTAAAAAAAAATGTGGTTGCGTAAGTGTGGAGATGACGTGGCTCTCAGTCCTGCCTCTGCCATCGGCATTTGACCAGCTCCTGTGATAGACAGAACACTGGTCCAATGCCGGCGGCGGAAGTGGGACTGTGTGTGATGTGAGAGCTGAGTGCGAGCCGAGTGAACAGGAGATGACAGCTCAGAGAATTACAGAGAGTCGCCTGCCCCCTTCCGTGGTACACTATCAGCGTATAACACGCACCTGTGATTTGCCCCCTATTTTTTTTTTTTTTTTTTTTTTTTTTTTTTTCAAACAAAAAGGTCTTTAATGGCATACAGTGTATACATCACAAGAACAATACGGTAAAAGTAATAATCAAATAAATACAAAAGTCGCCATGCTGTGTAATAACCAGCTCGTCCGGTACACACTGGCGAGTTCTCCAAAAATGAGTAGGGTATATATATAGGCGAATAGAAGGGCGGCAATACTATAATGCTACAGTTTGTGACACTAGCAATCTGGGCCAGTCAATACTCACGTGCAAGTGTCAGGGTTCCGCAACCACTTCTCATATTTTGTTATATTTAGCCGGACACCCCCTATTGACATAAATGCATTTTTTGTATGGCATAGTCACATTGATCTCAGTCTTCCACTCCGACAGAGTTGGGGGTACTGGCCTCATCCACTTTCTGGCTATGAGTTTCCTGGCTGAAAATAATGTCTCTTGTATGAATATTTTAGTGGGTCTGTCTAGGACATCAGGAAAAATCCCTAGAAGGCACTGCTTTGGGTCAAGGGCTAAGGGGGAACCAATGCTGTCATGTAAAAAAGTCACCACCTGGGCCCAAAAGCCCTGAATCGTGCCTGAATTCACACCTGAAACGGACCCAAAGACGCACAGGACCCTCCTGCAATCTGGACCATAGCCGTCCTGGACCTGTGTGAACCCAGCCCTATTGAGAGCCAGTCACACGAATTTGATGCGGGGGAAACTCGTATCCAATTTGCATATATGTGAACCCAGCCTTAATAACCATGTGCTATCAGCTGTGTTTTATCAATGAAAATGGTGTTTACAAAAAGATGCAATAAATAATTTTTGAGTATTGTGTATGCAACTGTTACTAGGAAATTGTGAATGATAAATGAGCACAGGTTTATTTTTGTAATATATTTTAAATTCTCTCAGGGCAGTACTATACAAGCCAGAAGTGGCCCAAAAAGTCATTGCCGAGTATTCAAAGTTAAAAAATACAAGATTTGATGAAGAGTTCCCAGATGAACAGCTGGTCTGTGAAGGTAAAATAAAATTATTCTGTAATTCTTGCAAAGTAATACAGTATTTCAATGAAGTATTTTACATGTCACAATCATGCATCAGTCATTTTAGTAGGTTGGACAAGAGCCTCGATTGGATATTATTTTACACAAGGCGCCCAAAACTGTTATTTAAGGTGTGTTTTTTTTTTTATTTTTTTATTTTTTTTAAGCCCAGTCAGGTTCACGTTCAACTTTTATTTGCAAAGCTTAATTGGTCACATAGTATAGATTTTCGGTTAAATTCAGTAGAGTCTGTGACTCAAACGAGCTAGAGGTATTCTACTGAGTATATTTTAGGTGGGAAGCTCTGTGGCACTGGAGGTATTGACAGGTATTTGCAAGTCCAGAAAGGAAAAGGCGACCCATGACTGCTAATGCACCTACCTTTTTTGCAGTACAAGTTCAGGATAAGTTTGGGTTATATATAAATAAATATACTTCCATGCTGCAGCATTGGTCTGATGGTGCATCTGTCCTTTGTCGGCTCAAAGCCCGAGAACGGAGTTATCATATGATCGCTAATCATTCAGTTCTCGGCCCACTCTGAGCAGAAAGTGCTGACTCAGTCTTTTCCTCTGGGTGCAGTTTCTATACCATGTCCTTTTATTGTTCGTCGCTACATTCGTCTGACACTTCTTATTGCCTCGGAGCCCTGCAGCTTTTTATGTCACACGGTAAAAAAGAAAAAACACAAGTTAGCCTGATTTTTATTTTTTGTATAATGTGTAAGATGATGATGGTATATACATATTCGCCAGCACACCAGGGATCATTTAAAAAAACGTCCAAAAATGTAATGCATATCTATTGATCCAAAAGAGCAACGTTTCGAGGCCACGCAGGACCTCTTCGTCAGGCAAAAGATGATGATGGGTCATGTAAATGGATGCCTAACATGTTACGCTTTAAAATTGCACACACCCCTGGAATGGTGCCAAACTTTCGTACTTAAAATCTCCATAGGCGACTCTTTAAAATTGTTTGCAGGTTACCTGTTTAGAGTTACTGAGGAGGTCTTGAACTAGAATTGGCGATATCGCACTAACGTTCACGGCAATTCACCACGTGTGGTTTGAATGCAGTTTACATATGCGGGGGCGTGGTATATGTAGGTTTTGGCTTCTGCGTGCTGGTGCAGTTAAAATAAAATAAAAACATCTGATCAGTGCTCACAGCCATTGGTGCTGATTGGATACTGGTTTTCCAGAATGACGGTTTAACAGAACAGTGTTAGCCGATAGTAAACTGTACACACAAGCCGAATCTCGGTTCCTGCTGAACAGACCATTTCTGACCTATTTCTACCCAGCCTTAAAGCTTCTAAATTTACAGCGTTATTAGTGTTATCCTTTTCTGGCCACTTAAATGAATTAATGCTCAAGCAGTAGCTTTTAGGCACTTTTAGCAGCTATTAGTAGCGTCGAGCATTTTTTCTGCTCAAACTATGTTGCTCCTGGACGCATTGGCAGTGGTTTTTTTTTTCCTGCCTCTAAACGCTGCTAAAAGGATACAGTCAAGGGGGAAATAAGTATTTGATCCCCCTGCGGATTTTGTTCGTTTTGATCAATTCTTTGTCAGTGGGCAGTCTAGAATTTTAATTGTAAGTTTTTATTTTAACAGTGAGACTGAATAACAAATCTATCCAGAAAAACGCATTTCAAAAAAAGTTATAAATTGATTTGTATTGAGTGAAATAAGTATTTGATCCCCTATCAATGAGCAAGATTGCTGGCTCCTAGCTGTCTTCTATACAGGTAACAAGCTGCGATTAGGAGCAATCTCTTAAACCTCATGCACACTGGACGTTAAAATAACGATAAAAAAAAGCCAGTAGCTTTGCAGTGATTTTTTTTTTCCAACGTTTTTCCGCATTAGCGTTTTTTTTGTTGCAGAAATTTTCTTTTTTCTTTTTCAATGGATCAAACATGTTAAACGCTGGTGAGTGATGTTTTTGAGCGTTTATCTGCGTTTATTGACGTTTGTCAGCATTGGAGCGTTTTTACAGCTGAAAAACGTCTCGCAGAACCCACTAGTTTTGAGTTTTTTTACTGCTCAAAAACGCCACTGCCCAAAACTGTCCAAAACTGCTAACAGCCTATGTGAAAAAAACGTCTACTGCCAAAACAGCTGCTGTAAAAACATCCAGTGTGCATGAGTCCTTAGAGTGCTCCTAATCTCGGCTTGTTTGTATAAGACACCTGTCCACAGAAGCAATCCATCAAGATTAATCTCTCCACCATGGACAATACCAAAGAGCTGTCCAAGGATGTCAGGGACGAGATTGTAGACATACAAGACCGTCGCCAAGCTACTTGGTGAGAGGGTGACAACAGTTGGTGCGATTATTCGCAAGTGGAAGAAACACAATATAACACTCAAAAAAAGGGGGGGATAGGGTTGGGACTTTACATGAGGCATATGATAGGACTACCACAAGTCTCCATCCCTGTAAATGGATAGAAGGGGGGAAAGGTTTTGGGACTTTAAATGAGATGCGTTTTTAGCAGTATGCTATTAACCACTTGCTGACCGCCCACCGCCGTTATACGTCCACAAGGTGGCTCGGCTGGGCGAGAGCACGTAGTATGACGTCCTCTCTCCCAGCCGCCACTAGGGGCGCGCGCTCGCCCCCGACTCCCGTGCGTGTGCCCGGCGGGCGCGATCGCTCGTTACAGAGCGGGGACCGGGAGCTGTGTGTGTAAACACACAGCTCCCGGTCCTGTCAGCAGGGGAAATGCTGATCTTCGGTTCATACAATGTATGAACCGAGGATCAGTGTTTCCCCTAGTGAGGCCACTCCCCCCCCCCCCCCCCCCCCCCCACAGTAAGAACACACCCAGGCATACTTAACCCCTTCCCCGTACCCTAGTGTTAACCCCTTCACTGCCAGTGGCATTTTTATAGTAATACAATGCATTTTTATAGCACTGATCGCTATAAAAATGCCAATGGTCCCAAAAAGTGTCCGAAGTGTCCGCCATAATGTCGCAATACCGAAAAAAAAAAATCGCTGATCGCCGCCATTACTAGTAAAAAAAATATAAAAATGACATAAAAATACCCCCTATTTTGTAAACGCTATAACTTTTGCGCAAACCAATCAAACGCTTATTGCGTTTTTTTTTTTTTTTTACGAAAAATATGTAGAAGAAAACGTATCGGCCTAAACTGAGGAAAATTTTTTTTTTTTATATATATATATTTTTGGGGGATATTTATTATAGCAAAATGTAAAAAATATTCATTTTTTTCAAAATTGGCTCTCTATTTTTGTTTATAGCGCAAAAACTAAAAACCGCAGAGGTGATCAAATACCACCAAAAGAAAGCTCTATTTGTGGGAAAAAAAGGACGCCAATTTTGTTTGGGAGCCACGTCGCACGACCGCGCAATTGTCTGTTAAAGCGACGCAGTCCCGAATCGCAAAAAGTACTCTGGTCTTTGGGCAGCAATATGGTCCGGGGGTAAGTGGTTGTAAACCCACTTTTATTACTTTTGCCTACAGGTAAGCCTATAAGGCAGCTTACCTGTAGGTATAAAGAATATCTCCTAAACCTGTACGGTTTAGGACATATTCCCCTCGCAATGCGCCGCTGGTTGCAGCGGCGCATGTGCAGGGGGGATCCTTGGCTGAAGGGCCGGCCCCGCCGACCCATGCCGGAAAGGAAATCTGGAGCCGCGATACCCGGAAGACATGCTCTGCGTGGACCAGGTAAGTTCCCTACCTCGTTCCGAGGTAAGTATTTCATAATGAGCTAATATGCGGTGCATACTAGCTCATTATGGCTTTTTTCCTTGCAGGTGTGAAAAAAAAAAAATTATATGCCGGTTTACAACCGCTTTGTGTGTATGTATGTATGTGTGTGTGTGTGTGTGTGTGTGTGTGTGTATATATATATATATATATATATATATATATATGTGTGTGTGTGTGTGTGTGTGTGTGTGTGTGTGTGTGTGTGTGTGTGTGTGTGTGTGTGTGTGTGTGTGTGTATATATATATATATATATATATATATATATATATATATATATATATATATATAATACTGTTTTCATAATAGCCAGGCTCAAAGTTACCAACCAAATTAACCTGTCTAGCTGTATGCATTAAAAACAGAGGTTTAGTTGCATGTATTTGCAAATACCTGTGTGAGCTGCAGGCCCCGTCAAGGCACTCCGTGTATTGTTTACTAACTATGAATTTTAAAGTCTCCTAAATAGGAGCACAGGAGTGCTAATCAATAGAAAGGGGGCAGAGGATCACCTGACCATGCCCCTACCTATAGTTGGTCTAGCGCAGGGATATGCAATTAGCGGACCTCCAGCTGTTGCAAAACTACAAGTCCCATTATGCCTCTGACTCTGGGTGTTATGTTTGTGACTGTCAGAGTCTTGCAAGAGTGGAACCAAACATGCCTACCAAACCAAAATACCACCAAATTAAAGGCGGACCACATCAACATGGGCCAGCTAGTCAAAAAATGACAATGCATAATTAACTGTCGTTGGTAGATCTGTGGAGGCACTTTATTCCACTCCTGAAACGCATCTCCATCCCTGGATAGTGTTAACAAAAGGGGGGGGGGTAGGGTTGGGACTTTATATTAGGCATATGATAGAACTACCACAGGCCTCCATCCCTGTAAATGGATAGAAGGGGGGAGGTTTTGGGACTTTAAATGAGATGCGTTTTTAGCAGTATGCGGTTAAGTATATATATATGGAATATAAAAAATGTTTCCATAATAGCCAGACTCAAAGTTACCAACCAAAGAAGCACTAAACCAAATTAACCTGTTCAGCTGTATGCATTAAAAACAGAGGTTTCGTTGCATGTATTTAATGCCAAGGCGTCAGGACACCGTTGCTGCATTAAAAAGGGACAATGGACGAAGCCATGTACCATCAAATCTTGGGTGAGAACCTCCTTCGTCAGCCTGGGCTTTGAAAATTGGTCCTGGATGGGTATTCCAGCATGACAATGACCCAAAACGTGGCCCTGGCAACGTACTGGCTCAAAAAAGCACATTAAGGTCCTGGTGTGGCCTAGCCAGTCTCCAGACCTTAATCCCATAGAAAATGTGGAGGGAGCTGAAGGTTCGAGGAGTTGCCAAATGTCGGCCTCAGAACCTTAATGATTTAGAGGGAATTTGCAAAGAAAAGTGGGTAAAAATCCCTCCTGAGATGTGTGCAGACCTGGTGGCCAACTACAAGAAACGTTTGACCTCAGTACTTGGTGGCAAAACCCTTGTTGACAATCAGTCATGTTGCGGAGAGGTCAAATACTTATTTCATTCATTAAAATGCAAATCCATTTATAAACCCTTTTGAAATGTGTTTTTCTGTGTTTTTTTTTTTTTTTATTCCGTCTTACTGTTGAAATAAACCTATCATTGAAATTGCAGACTGATCATTTATGTGTCAGTGGGCAAACATACAAAATCAGCAGGTGATCAAATGCTTTTTTCCCTTACTGTAGGTGTGCATGACACATAGGCTGACATGGAGGGGCGTTTAGAGGCAGGGGGAAAAAAGTCAAATGCCCCTAAGAGCAGCTACAAAAAAACGTCCAGAGTGCATAAGGCCTTATGATAACTTAAAAATGTGTTCATGCTAACAATCGCTAAGCTTTTCTTTTTTTTTTCTTTTTTTTTTTTTTTAATTGCAGCATGTTTTCTTGATTTATGTCTGAACACTAAATGTTTTTGTTTTTAATTTACCAGTCTATGATTTGCCTCAAAGACCAAATGACATCCAGCTTTTCTTTGGAAATATGCGCAAAGTTGTGCTATCTGTTGTTGGAAGCACCGATATTACCATAGCCAGCACATCGGTTCAACCATCTGTAGGCACTGGCTTAGACGGGTAAGAAATGTCCTATGCCTTCAAAACAGGCTGTTTAAAGTGATAAATAAAAGATCTGTGAGGTGCGAGCTGACATTTTATGCCAATTGTATGTGTGAGTGTAAACAATTTCGAGATGCTCAAAGGATCTGTCAAGATTTGTCCTAATAGTTTACAATCGAAGGCCCCTTACACACTCGCGGCCCGATCGGGTCCGCCTGTCAGTTTTTCAGGTGGACCCAATCGGACCCTCCAGTCTCCTCTATGGAGCAGCAGGTGTCAACGGACATGTTGACATCTGCCATACTTCAGTATCTTGTATCAAAAAATTTTGTTCTAAATTAACAGGGTTGTGAGAACTTGATGCTGAACCAATTTCCCAAATATACTCCCTTCCTCTTTTCAGCGATTCAGCAGTTGCATCCCTCACTGGCTGCTGTTATCTTTCCCCAGGTGCTAGGTTTTCAGCCTTTTGAATGGTCAAAGAGGGATGAAGTCATCCCATGCATGTGCACAGGAGGCAGTCATTCTGGCATAGTGTTTCCAGGACTGCACACTGAGCTCCGCACCTCCATGTACATTCAATAGATAAGTGCGGGCAGGATAGAAAGTGTCTATTGTTGCAGAAGATGCATGCATGTCTCTTCTGCAATAGAGTTGTCTACTCAGAGCTTTTGACAAGTTGTTTAGTTCCGTTTTAAGTAAATTGTTCCATTCACAAAGCTATAACGTGTTGTGATATAGATTCATCAAAAGTGGCATTTTCCTTTCAACTCCCATTACAGAAAATAAATGATGGCAAATTTACTTTAAATAGTTGTGGACAATATAAGCCAAAATAAGCAGTCCAGGGAAATGCATTACCTAGTAGTTGTAAAAAACATTTTTATTAAGCAAAGATAAAATGACACATAATGCTCTTGCATGCTCCCAAAATGACACCAAGCTCATCGCACAGCTGTGAGAATCCACCTTCAGAACCCCTGGATGCCACTAGATGTAATTAACGCTGCTCAAGGCACCTTTCCCTGTGTCTGTGTGTTTAGGAAAGCAAGAGAAGAGCGGAGAGCCAGCCACAATAACCGCTAGTGTATGACAACCGCCGTGAATATGGAGGACCGGCAATCGTTCAGTGGAGCAGCATGCACCCAAAGGAGGCTGTGCGGGTTGCCATTGGATTGAGGTCACAGGCCACGGGTTGAGCATTGAAACACAAACTCATGAATTATAATCTAATAAATAATATAATTGTATTCAATAATGTAATGAAAAATAATGAAATTTGTCAAACAAAGAAATTCAATAAACATCCTGAGTGTGAAACATTTTGAAGCATGGCACTGGACAAAGTCCTACGTCGCAATCAGGACAATGGAACCTTGTTTCTTTTCGGACTTTCTTTCCATTGCCATCTCTCTTTGAACAGAAAACCACGCACATCCTGGTAGGTGCTGCCTTTCTTGCGGTTGGCGGTATGTAGTCCATAAAATGACGACCTGTCAGGCGTTCTGGGTTGACAACGTCAACAGCACAAATGTCAACAGCACAACGTCAACAGCACGTCGTCCGGGTCTGTTCGCAGCTACTGATGGCATCTGGTGGTTGACAAAAATCTGCTCAGCCACCTTCCAGATAAAGTCAGAATGAACAAGAGTTATGCCTCTCTTTGCTCTATAAAGGATATGAGAATTCCAAAGCCATTGTTCCAGAAGATGCCTGAAAATCTTCTTATAATATTCTTTTTGCTGTTTGTCATTGCCTGATCGGCTCTGTCGACACCTCCCATTGTGTTATAGTCGTTCACGACTTGCAGCTTCAGCACATCTTTCCTATGTTTTGTATGAACTATGGCGCTGGAGGTATTAAGCACGGTACTCATGAGACACACGTCCTTGTCTCGCCATCGCATTGCCATCATCTTACCCTTCTGAAAGGCAACCATTTCTCCGTTTTTTTTTTTTTGTTTTTTTTTGCCAAACATAGCTATCATGTCACGTCGGTTAGGCCTAACGGTACCATACGCATCAGTTTTGTTTTGGAGCAAAACCTCATACAGTTCCGGAGACGTGTAGAAATTGTCTGTTGTCACACAATATCCTTGGTTCAGCAATGGCTCCAGCAGTGTAAGGACAGATGATGTGGCCATCCCATAGCCGCTGTACCTGGGGTTGAACTTCGTGCCTTTACCGGTGTAAATGACCGAATTCCAGATGTATCCGGTGGATGACTCGCAGAGCATGTAGAATTTGATGCCAAACGCATTCTTTTGGATGCAATAAACTGTATCCAGCTTAGGCGTCCCTTGTAGGCCATCAGACTTTCATCCACACTGATGTCCCTTCCTGGCACGTAGGCCTGCTGGAAATTGGTCACAATCATTTGGCATACCTCCCAATTTTTTTTAGTTTGGGCGCAGGATGCATGGCCTCATCAAATTCTTCATTGTTAGTGAAGTGTAAATACTTCATGATGAGCGAATAAACGTATTCAGACATCGCGGTGCCAAAAAACGGAGTGGCCAGTAACCTATTTGTGGTCCAGTACCATTTCTGGAGTGGTTTCCCCACCACCCCCTGAAGAATGATGAGTCCGAGAAACTGCCAGATGTCCTCTTTAGTCACCGGTTCCCATTTTCTGGTTCTGGAAAACCTGGCATGCAGCGTAGCGGTTTGCTGCTCTTGGTAGCGATTTGGTCTCTGTGACAATTTTTAAAATTACCTCCTCAGTGAGAAATAATTGCAGGTATGCCAGAGGGTTGTCACTCTCAACATCTATCTTCATCCCAGGTGATCCAGTGAATCGGAATCTCGGGGGCGCTACCTGGTCCGTATCGCTGTCAATAGGGCACCAAGTGCGCACATCGCTTGGTGCAGGATCATCACCGTTATCACTTTCCGGATCAGTGTCAGTCAGATGACAAATCTCCCCACGCCTCACTATCGCTCTGTTCTGCGAGCACCTCCGTGTCGCTGCCGCTGTCGCTCAACTGATCCAAAAGCGCCTTTGTAGGAAAGTGGCGCTTTTTTGATGCCATTTTCAAAAGTTTTTTTTTTTATGGGCAAAAAATGACAGGCAAGGGGCACTGTGTCAGATTGTAAGGTGATACGGTGTAATCCTCTCAGATTACAATGTACCACCTCTTATGTGTTTGTGTTCACATTTGAATTTCCCTCCCAGTTCCGCTCCCATGCACCATTGCTGCTGCAGGGAACGGAACCAGGAAGTCAGCAGACCGACGGATGGAGCGGCGGTGATCTTGCCAGCGATCACGGCAATGGGAGATCATCGCTGGATCGCCAGGAGAAGGTAAGGAACGCCACTGCAGGCTCTGCACAGCTACCCCGAGCGTGACTCGGGGTTACCGATCCTAGCATAAAAAAAAAACACCCCCGAGTCACGCTCGGGAACACCGCCAAGGAGGTTAATGGACAGATTGCTGTCCATTGAGAGCCCAGTGCGCATGCGCTGGTGGCATCACCAGTACTGCTAAAAAAATGTATCTCCTAAACCCTTTCAATTTTGGAGATATATATTCAACCTACAGGTAAGCCTTATTTAATACCGCTTTAGCATTGGTCTCTGTACACAGTTCTAGTTCTATCACAGACATGTAACAAGCAGCATTTCTGACCAATGCAGATTTTTTTGCAACTATGTCAGATTTTGGACATTTAACCACTTAAGCCCCGGATCATTTTGCTGGTCAAAGACCGGGCCACTTTTTGCGATTTGGCACTGCATGACTTTAACAAACAAAATTGACATCCTTTTTTTTTCCCCCACACATAGAGCTTTCTTTTGGTATTTGATCACCTCTGCGTTTTTTTTATTTTGCGCTATAAACAAAAATAAAGCAAAAATTTTGGAAAAAAATTATATTTACTTTTTGCTATAATAAATATAAAAAATGTTTTGCCTTAGTTTAGGCCGACACGTATTCTTCTTCTACATATTTTTGGTTAAAAAAAAAACACGCAATAAGTATTAAATTGGTTTGTGCAAAAGTTATAGCGTCTACAAAATAGGGGATGGTTTTATGGCATTTTTATTAATATTTTTTTTTACTAGTAATGGCGGCGATCAGTGTTTTTTTCTTATATCGTGACTGCAACATTTTGGAGGACACTTTTGACACATTTTTGGGACCATTGTCATTTTTACACCGATCGGTGCTCTAAAAATGCACTAATTACTGTGAAAATTACACTGGCAGTGAAGGGGTTAACCACTACGTGGCGCTATAAGGGTTAAGTGTGCTCTAGTGAGTGCTTCTTACTGTAGAGGGGATGGGCTGTGTGTGACAAGACAGTAATCACCGCTTCCGATTACAGAAAGCTGTGATCACTGTCATTGTCGCTAGGCAGAGCGGGGAGATGCTTGTTTACATCAGCATCTCCCCATTCTTCCTCACCATGAGACGATCGCGGGGTATCCCTGCGGCGATCGAGTCCACGGGACCCGCGTTTGGGCTCACGGAGCTTGCGGCGGTACAGGTACGTTTTTTTGCCCAGGAGTGACATTCTGTCGACGTTTAAGTGCGTGCTGTGGTCGGAAAGTGGTTAAAGCTTTCCCATGCTCTGGAGCTGTGCCCACCCTGCACAGGTCAAAGTCTCATTTTTGTCTAGGGTTTGGAGAACAGAGCTGTACTTAATCCTCCGATCATCTCCGGACAAGACAGGTGGCTTTTTATGCTATTTTTTTTCAGGGGTTTACTACCGGTTTAAAGTTCGGGAAAGCTGTGCACAGTAACCTACATTATACTGTCTAAAGACTAGAAAATGTTGTGCTTACAAATTTTCTTGGGAAAAACGTGTTTATTCTATAGAGTTTTTTTAGAATTTGAAGAAGCTTTAGTACTACTTTTAACAGTCTGAAAGTATTGTAACCTGTGTAGTAGAAGTTCTTTGTGTTTTGTCTTTTATTTAGAACTGCTCAAAATACACAAAGAAACATTCGTAACACATCTTTGGATGATCTGCCTGTCAAAGGCCCTCAAGGACCTCATTTGTCAAATGCTGATATACCTTTAAGAAATGGCAACAGCTCTGAAAATACTTTTATGGTGCAACCAGAGTGTCTCCGGTTAAAACTTTCAACTAAAGGTTTGTCATGACTACATGATATATGCAATGACGGTTGTTGATTTGTGATGCCTTAAAACATTTAGATTTTATAGGTTAATCAATGTCATTATCCATGGTCATGGTTGGATAAAAGTATCTATTGTAAAGCATTTCATTTTTGTAATATAATCTATACTTTTTTTTTTGTATAGATGTACAGTGGGGATTGAAAGTTTGGGCACCCCAGGTAAAAATTTGTATTAATGTGCATAACGAAGCCAAGGAAAGATGGCAAAATCTCAGTCATCAAATTACAAATTACAGATTCTTATAATATGCCAAAAAAAGTTAGATTTTATTTCCATCATTTACACTTTCAAAATTACAGAAAACAAAAAAATGGCGTCTGCAGAAGTTTGGGCACCCTGCAGAGTTAATATCTTATACTGCCCCCTTTGGCAAGTATCACAGCTTGTAAACGCATTTTGTAGCCAGCCAAGAGTCTCAATTCTTGTTTGAGGTATCTTTGCCCATTCTTCCTTACAAAGTCTTCCAGTTCTTTGAGATTTTTGGGCTGTCAAGCACTGCTCTTTTAAGGTCTATCCATAGATTTTGAATTATGTTGAGGTCAGGAGATTGTGAAGGCCATGGCAAAACCTTCAGTTTACGCCTCTTGATGTAATCCCCTGTGGATTTTGAGGTGTGTTTAGGATCATTATCCATTTGTAGAAGCCATCCTCTCTTTAACTTCAGCTTTTTCACAGATGGCATCAAGTTACCATCCAAAATTTGCTGAAATTTTATTGAATCCATTTTTCCTTCTACTAGTGAAATGTTCCCTGTGCCACTGGCTGCAATACAACCCCAAAGCATGATTGATCCACCCCCATGCTTAACAGTTGGACAGAGGTTCTTTTCATTAAATTCTGTGCCCTTTCTTCTCCAAACCTACCTTTGCTCATTCTGGCCAAAAAGCTATATTTTAACCTCATCGGTCCACAGAACTTGTTTCCAAAATGCATCAGGCTTGTCTATATGTTCATTTGCAAAGTTCAAATGTTGATTTTTGTGGTGAGGACGTAGAAGAGGTTTTTCTTCTGATGACTCTTCCATGAAGACCATATTTGTACAAGTAACTCTTTATAGTGGAATAGTGTACCACAACTCCAGTGTCTGCCAGATCTTTCTGGAGGGATCGTGCAGTCAAATGTGGGTTTTGAATTGCTTTTCTCACAAACCTGCGAGCTGTTCTGCCTGATATTTTTCTTGGTCTTCCAGATCTTGCTTTAACTTCCACTGTTCCTGATGACTGCCATTTCTTAATTACATTCCGAACAGAGGATATTGACATCTGAAAACGCTTTGCCATCTTCTTATAGCATTCTCCAGCTTTGTGAGCGTCAACTATTTTCAGTTTCAGTTTTCTAGACGACTGCATAGAAGAACCCATGGTGCTGATTGTTGAGGCAAGGTCAGATGAGTCTGGGCATTTAAAACCTTTGAGATTGACATCACCTGGTCTTCCCAGACGATGATTGAGAACAATCCATGACACTGGCAGGTCTCAGCTTTGCAAAGGGGGCAGTGCATGCTATAAATTCTGCAGGGTGCCCAAACTTTTGCAGACGCCATTTTTTTGTTTTCTGTAATTTTGAAAGTGTAAATGATGGAAATAAAATCTAACTTTTTTTGGCATATTATAAGAATCTGTAATTTGATGTCTTTTGGAGATTTTTCCATCTTTCCATGGCTTCGTTATGCACATTAATACAAATTTTTACCTGGGGTGCCCAAACTTTCAATCCCCGCTGTATATCCCTAAAGTGTGCACAGACTACTTGCCAGAATTAAAACTTGCCAGTTCATGATTTCACCATGTGCACAAATGTGTAATATCCCTAAAAGCCAACTCAGGTTTTTGGATCTCTCCTTTTAATATTGCAGCACTAACTCAACTGCCGTACTACCTCAGAGTCCACTGTCCTCTTTGGACCTTGGGTGGCCGTTGATGTAATATATTTACAGAAGTTATATTTTCCTAACACCCGCCTCTGTTGAGTTGGCGGTATATGGTGCATGTTCTAATGCACTCAACAATATAGATAAAAAATGAATAAATTGTTGGGGGGGAAAGCTGTTTTTGAACATCTTGTCTACCAACAAAAATTCTTCCTCCTTGCTTTTTTTTTTTATTGGAACTTTTCATCCAAGTTCACTACAGGGCAGGCCTGTATATAAACCGTATATACAAGTATAAGCCGAGTTTTTCAGCACATTTTTTTTTTTGTGTGCTGAAAATGCCCCCCGTGGCTTATACTCGAGTCACCTTTTTGCGCTTAATCTCCCGGACTTTGTGGACCCGGTGCCGGCAATAGGTCCCCTGGACCCCAAACATGGCACACATATAGCCACACTCGTCCTCTACAAGTGTGCAAAGTTTGTTGTCCGGGGGACCTACGACTGGGTAGCACTTATTTTTCAAAGTCGGGCACCCCTTCCATAGACTTCAATGTTAAACTTTCATTTCTCCAGTAACTTTGGGGACCAGTTACCGGCCGGCTGTAGGTCCCCTGGACCCGAAACTTTGCACACATGTAGCTCCAGTTCTCCTCTATAAGTGTGCAAAGTTTTCTGTCTGGGGAACATACGGCCGGGGAGCATCAATTTTACAAAGCCGTGCACCCTTTCTATATACTCCCATGTTAAACATAAGTCTAGGCATGGGCATGCACATGGACACAGTGAGGCATGCAGATGGACACCCTAGGCTTATACTTGAGTCAATACGTTTTCCTATTTTTTTCTGGTAAAATGATGTGCCTCGGTTTATATTCGGGTCGGCTTATACTCAAGTATATACGGTATATCTCCAAGATATATTCCTTTGTCAGGTATAAATGGCTCCCATGTATGTATTTTAACTTTGTATTTACGAGTTTTCATGGAGTTCAGCTTTAAAAATTGCCATGTTAATGTAGCCCCCCCTTTTTTGTTAGTGGGGCGTTACGCTAAAGTTAGTGGGGAATGGGAGATTTCACTTGCTTTTATTCACTAATTGTTTGTGCTCGTGCCAGTTCAGAACTGCCTCTTGGGTCAGTCTGTGTCCAAGGGTGCGCTCCCACCCCTGGGCGACAGTTGGGGCTATAGGGATTCTGACGGAACCATCCTTCCCCAGCAGCCAATCGGAGGAGTTCCCCTCTTTGGGCATGCTGGCGGAGGGTATATCTGGAGCACCGGCCATTTTTTCGGGTAGTCTGTGGGGCCCGAGTTCCAGGTGCGGCATCCACCTTTAGGGTGCACGCATTCGTGGGCCCCATCCTCATGGCCGGTCGGGTCGAGGCTGTGCACCTCGCGGAGCCTTTCGTTGATATAGAAAGGGACCCCAGCGGCTTGCTGGGTTCCAGATCCTAAGCTGGAGGCTGGACGGTGGGGGATTGGCTCGGGAGAACCTAAGTGCAGAGGTTGTCTGTGAGGCCTGGACGAACCACCGGGGATCCGATCACCGCGCTACGTGACAGGTATTTTTCTTTTCTGTCAGTGGGTGATCCTGTAGAACAAAACTTCTGGGAGGATTCGCTATCCTTACACTTCAATTATACCAAGAAAATTTACTACGCCTGTGGCAGAGGCATTGTTTGCTCCCAGTGATCTGATTATTGTGAGCGACCTTTTGGCTGCTAGGTCCAAGTTAATTGCCTGTCCAAGGGGCACTTACCCACCCTGGCGAGGGTGGTGATGTTTAAATTATCTGAGCCGAGAGCAGGCTTGCTCTGTGTTTTTGATATCCAAGGCCTGACGCTACAAGTCCTTCCTACTCATCAACCTTTTTCCTATACTGTGTCATGTTGATGTTGGCCTTGTTGGCTCTGGAATAAAGCATTAAAAAAAAACCTCACGTTACCTGCTGGACACTTGTTCTTTTATCCACACTCACAAGCATCGCCATTAGACAGAAGAATTTGGTAACTTTACACGCCGATCCCGAATTAACCAGCGGCTCCTTCGGGGGTATCGCTACATTAAAAAAATAAAAATAATCAAAAGAACAATGTGTCCTGTTTAGCGTGACCCTTGAACCACAATGGATGGTTTGCTTATTCAGCATTATGAAGAAAATCATTAAAACAGTGTATATTACCTTCAGGTTTCTTTCTAAGCTCCCTTAGACAAGGTGATGTCTCTGAGTTTTTTGGCATGATCTTGGAAAGTTGAGGATCCCATATTCCTTGAGAACACGCTTCTGTACGGTGTTGCAGTGACCCCTTGTGAGAATATGAGCCTGAGTTTTCTCAAGATTTTTCTGTGAGCCTAAATCACGTCAGTGATAGCGATGTCTGCTTTAATAAGCAACAGTGTACGTGAATTAACTCATTCATGTTAAAATATTTTGCAATTTTAAAGAACCACTTGCTCATCTTGCAAAGGCAAGACATCAATATTGCTAATATCAATTATTTGGTTGTTTTGTGTGAGGTCAGAACGTTCATAATATGCTGTTTTTCTTCAATTCTACCCCAGATGGAGTGCCTGGAACAGGTCAAATCCAGATCCACAACAACTCTTCACGATTGTTAGAGTATGATTTATCTTGGCCAGCTCACTGGCTTACCATAACACCACAGCATGGAAACATTGAGCCACAGTAAGCCCTGCTGCCTTTAAAGTTTTGTTTCATATTTTATTGTCAAAATATACATTAAACATATGTCTTCTTTTACAGGAGTCGCACACTAATACTTGTAAGTCCAAATCCATCTTTATCCAAAAAGAAGACTCTGTTGCCATGGAGTGGTCAGATTTATGTGCACTGTGATAATGGACAAAAGGTATAATAACTGTTTTACCCGAATTGTATCTTAGAGGGGGCTATTACCTGTGTCATAGTATACATATTTAATTGTGCTGTTCATTATTTTGCAGCCATTTGAGGGTAACCTGGTTAAAATTGATGTGATCAATTGAATTTACTGTTTTTTTGTTTTGTTTTTTAACCTGTAAAGGGAGGGGGGTTGGGGGAATATTTAGAACTTCTCTGAGAGAGAATATTGTGCTTTGCATTCTAAACATTACCCACCCTTGGAAACACTGAAGTGTGCTGGTATAAATAAAACCAGAAAGAGCATGCGGCATCCAATCTGATTCAAGATCAGCTCAGTGTTGCCGTCTGTGCATCTCTCTGTAAACTATTTACTTCTGCTTCTCTTTCATGTGATTAATACATTATTAGAATGGAATATATGACCATTGACTGACAGCTGTTTAAATGGGCAAAATATATCTTCTTATTGTTAATTTGAACCATTATTTAAATGTAACCTACAGTTCCTTTTTTATTCTTTGCACTTTGCCTCATTTAGGTATAGTATGATGCAAGCCCAGTGACTAATATTTGGGGGGAGCCATTCAAATGCTGTAGAAATGGGCCCTGTAACTTTGATGCCCATTAATGCCATGCTCTCTAAGGCTTCATGCACACTGAAGCTGATAAACTGTAGTTTATTGGCATTTTGGCTTTTCTTTTTTTAAAGCCCAAAAACTGAACTCTGTTAGCCTTTGTGCCCATGCACACATGGGCGTTTATTAGTGTTCATGAGCTTTGGAGTTTATTGGCTTTTTTCATTTGCGTTGAAAGTTCTGTTTTTCGACGGAAAAAAACCCTAAACGCTCAAACGCCGGCGCCAGCGTTTTTTATCCATTGTAAAAAAAAAGAAAAGCTACACTGAAAAATGCTGATTAAAGCTATTGCAAAAAACGCAAAAAAAAACGTTGAAAGGCTACTTGCGTTTTTTTGTTTTTTTTTTATAGCGCTTTTTTTTTAGCTTCAGTGTGCATGGAGCCTAATTGTGCTAGAAACCTTTTGAGAGAAATGATTTGCTTAGACATCCAAAATGTCCATTGGTTCAGTTAACTAGGAGGATTTCCACCTCACTTTGGAGCGACCGTTTCTCAGTTTCTGTTGTCTCTCCGAAGCCAGTAAAAATGCAAGGAAATTTGTACCAGTGGGACACAAGGATAGCAAAAAAAAAACGGACAGGCATTCTGATTTTCTTACACTATTTAAAACTAGAAAACATATTGTAAAGCCTGAAGGTTTTTCACCTTAATGCATTCTATGCATTAAGGTGAAAAACCACCTGTGCTGCAGCTCCCCCCATACCCCTCTTTCTTACCCGAGCCTGATCTAGCTATGTGCACGAGCGCAGCAGCTCCAGCCGCTGTCTGTCTCATTGGACTGGATGATGGCAGCAGGAGTCATTGACTGCCGCTGCTGTCAAATCCAGTGACGCAGGGGTGGGGTGAAGTCCTGCTTTCTGTGTCAATGGATGCAGCAGCAGGACTCAGGAGCAAGCACGCACGGGTGCCCCCAGGGAAAGCAGCTTTCTGTGGGGACACCCGATAAAGAGGAAAGGTCTGGATCGCCGGCGGGCTGCCATGTGCAAAATGATTGCACAAAACAGACAATTATAGGCATGTTTGCTTTTATAAAAATAAGGGTTTAAAACCCCTTTAACTATTCTTAATCTTATTTTTACCTGCAAAGATATTTATTTTTCTTCCCTTCACTCTAACTTCTAACTCTGACTTCTGGCTTTTTTCAATGCTTCAGATTGTTAAAGTCCAAATTAATGATGACACTACAATGAGTGGGCCTAGAGATGGAGGTCGAAAATCCCTTCCAATGTTTTCACCTGGCATAGAGACCCCTGTTCACGTGGCAAAACCTCTACCTAAAACTTCATCTGTACTTGAAATAAAGAATCCCACCCTTGTATTTCCTAAAACAGCAGCAGGTGAAAGCTCAGGTAACTTTCAGTTATCAGACAGATGTCCACAGGGATCACTGGCACATTGTGATTTTGGCACACAGATGTATTCAATTTATATGATAAGATGTTCAAAACAGCTTGTTTAGCCATTTTTGTTTTTTGTGGGGTTTTTTTTCCTGTTTTTTTTTCAGAGAAATTACAGCTTTCATACTGTATATATTTTGCAATAAAGGGTTTCCCCTGATGCTTACAACTCTGCATTATATAGATCATTGACGGTCCCCATCTGCTTTTTATCAACGCATAAGAAGCCATGTTTACTTTTTAGTTTCCATGTTTGTATATAAGGCTGATTAACAAAAGTATTACTGTGCCTACATATTCTTTGCTGTAGGTTCCTCCTGAGTACACTAATACCTCAGATTGCAAATAATGCGGTTTACAAGCGTTTCGCAATACAAGCCATTTTCCAAAAAAAAACTGACTTGGTTTGCAAGTATTGTCTCAAGACTAGCAAAATTGAAGCCTCTGGGGGGGCGTGGCCGGGATGTGAACGAGAGCAGACGTGTGCTAGCTGAGCTCCGCTCCTACCAGTATCCTGACCCGTTTTTCAGCGCTGATTCCTCCTTCCAGCAACCGCCAGCCAGATACCCTGGGGCGAAAGAGGGCACCCGGCACTCCGAGGCCTCGTCCGCTGTCTCCGGGTAAGCTGCGTTCCTCCGTAGGGACCGGGGACCGAGTCGCAGCGGCCATCTTGCCCACGAGGCTCCCGGATCAAGAGATGTCGGCTTCTTCCCCAGCCTCCCCTAATCCGCCGCCATCCCACGCCGCATCGCATGCTGAGCTTCTGGCGGCCATCAAGGAGGGTCGAGACTCGGTAATGGTCAAAATAGACCACCTAGTTGCGGATGTCAGCCTGATCCGCCATGACATGGACAAATTTAGGGCCCGCTTCGCGGAGGCGGAGGGCCGCATCTCCCAGCTGGAGGATTCCACACGGGCCGACTCCAGAGACCTACATGCCTTGCAACTCCAAGTCAAGGCTCTGCAGGAGAAGTCCATAGACACGGAAAATAGGCTCAGGAGGAATAATATCAGGGTTCTCGGCCTCCCCGAGAAGGCAGAGGGCCTCAGGCCTGCAGAATTCACAGAAACCTTCCTGATCACCCTCCTGGGCCTACCTGCCATGCCGCCTACGTTTGTTGTGGAAAGGGCCCACAGGGTCCCCCCCAAGCCTCCGATTCCAGGAGCTCCTCCTCGGCCTTTCCTTCTTCGCCTGCTAAACTACAGGGACAGAGATCGCATCCTATCGGCTGCCAGGGAGAAACGGGACCTACAGTACAATGGGGCCAAGATCATGCTATTCCCTGACTACTCTCCAGAGGTGCAGCACCGGCGCCGCTCATTCACCGAGGTGAGGAGATGTCTGCGGGATCAAGGCCTCAAATTCAGCTTACTTTACCCCAGCAAATTGCGGGTGATTGACGGGGACCGCACACGCTTTTTCATGGATCCGGAGGCGGCTATGTCGTGGCTGGACAGTCGCTAAGGACCCAACCTCGTGGCAAGTACCCTTTGGTTGTCCTGTTGATTTCCCCTGAGATGTCTGCCTCCCCTCACCTGCTGCATCGGCTGTCGCTGCCCCCCTTCCGATGATCCCCCTATACCTGCATTGACTTCCAGTCCCTTTGATTCATCTCATTTTTGACCTCATTTAAGTATGACATCCATGCATGCTGTTGGGGTGGCCAGCGATGCCCCCCCCTTCCCTCCCCCCTCTCTGCATGCTGGTGGGGATGTGAGCCTGCTGAACTATCTGCTATGCTCCTCGATACCCCATTGGGACTTGGCAGCCTTCTCCCTGTTCCCTGCTGCCCTTAACATGTATGGTTCTCCTCTCCCTCTCCCCTGTATGTCCCCATCCCCTCCTGGGCTCCTTCTGCTTTCACTGACTCTGGAAGTTGGCCGCTACGCACTGACAGGTTGTGAATCAGCCTTTTTTCTTCCTTTTGGTCCATAGGAGCGGTAGCTGCTCAGTGCGCAAACCAGGACACGCACCTTCTCGGCCTACAGACGTGGTGGCAATCCAGGTTTGCTATCCCCCCCCCCCTAGTGCTTTGACACCCTTGCTCGCTAGAGCCTGGACACTGACCGTTGGTCTGTTCTATACCTGCCGTCCGGGTACCGGAGTAGGCGACCTGGCGCCTGGTGTGTAGGGCCCCCCATTTTTAGGGGCTCACTTACACCTTTTTGTTTGACCGTTTGGGGGGAAAACTATTCCCGCTCCTCACGACCGTTGTCGGAGGGTCGGGACATAGTAGGATAGGCACCCAGTGCCTGGGAATGTTGTTCTTCTTAATGTCTGTTTTTTTCGTTACGCTCAATGCTTTATACTGTTCTTTGAATACACTATGCTCAGATGTTTATGTTATGCAGTACTGTGTGCTTGGGATCTTGCTGCTCATGGGGGGCTCTGGGGTGCATCTGGTTAGTTACCCCTTCTATTTTCCTCCTACTCCACCTTATGGCTGACCGCCCGCCTGACTCTTTCACCATTCTCTCCTGGAATGTCAGAGGCCTTAATTCTAAATTTAAGCGTGCCACCCTTTTTCAATATTTAAAATCCCGCTCACCCCAACTCATTTTACTCCGAGACACATCTCATGGGCAGCAAGATCCTAACTCTTAAGAAGCCATGGGTACAACGGGCGATACATGCCACATACTCCACGTATGCCAGGGGCGTATCGATCCTTATTCATAAAAATTTCCCCTGCGTGATTGAGGAGGTCCGCACAGACCCCCTGGGTAAATACGTGATATTGGTCTTCACGCTCTGGGCACAGAGGTACATTATTGTCAACTTATACATCCCCCCCCCCCTTTTCACCTGCCTTACTATATGAGGTGATGGATAAGATCGCACCGTTCTGTCCCGGGAAGGTTCTGGTAATGGGTGACTTTAACGACATACTATCGCACGATCTGGACAGGCCTGTGCCGCCTAAACATCGATCCCTGGACCTGCCTGCCTGGGCCCAGGCGGTGGGTCTGGAGGAGATCTGGAGATGGAAGCATCCAGGGGCGAGGGCTTATTCGTGCTTCTCGGCCTCCTACAAGACCGCGTCCCGGATAGATCTGGCCTTCTCCAACCCCGCACTGTTAGCGGATGTGTTGGAGGTGGACTATCTTCCAAGCGGTCTGTCGGATCATAGTCCTCTGATGGTGGAACTCCGTTCTCCGGCATCGCGCAGCGCTGCGCTCTGGCGGTTGGGCGCTCAATGGGTCACTCATCCCGACATAGCTGAGGTCCTACCCCCTCTTCTCTCTGAGTTTTGGGAAAATAATGCAGGAACTTCCTCCCCTGAGGTTGTCTGGGATGCCTTTAAGGCATATACCAGAGGGCAATACATCTCCTCCATAGCCAATGTCAAGAAACAACACTCGGCCCGGACCAGGGAATTGGAGCAAGCCACTACTGACAGCACTGACAGGTACAATTCGGACCCCACCTCGGATCATTTTGATCTACTGATGGCGGCCCAACGAGACATGCAGCTGCACCTGGCAGAGGCAACGCGCCTGGAGATCCACAAGGGCAAACAGCAGGCCTTTGAACAGGGGGACCGTAATGGCCGCCTGTTGGCTATGATGGCCCAACATGACCAACCTCTCACGACGATTTCGCTCCTCCAGACTCCTGGGGGTGGGACAGTGTCCTCCCCACAGGATGTCCTCCAAACCTTTAGTGACTTTTACAGGACATTATATTCCTCCAGTTTGCCCACAGACTTCAGACCCGAGACCCTACAAGCCCTGCTGGACCCTCTGGCGTTGGGCTGGCTATCAGATGAGGAGCGGGAGGCTCTGGTCCGACCGATTACGGCCCTAGAGGTACAGATCGCCATCCAGTCCTTCCCACCGGGCAAAGCGCCTGGTCCAGACGGGCTCCCGTTAGACTTTTACAGGGCACACGTGAGCCTCTTGGCCCCCCTGCTGGCCCAGCTATACACTTCCAGCCTGACAGACGGGAATCTCCCTATATCCATGTACCACGCACATTTGACGTTGATATACAAACCTCCCAAGGATCCATCCCTGTGTGCCTCATACAGACCCATTGCTCTCCTTAATACTGATTTCAAAATCCTAACTAAACTCCTTGCCCTCCGACTATATCCCATGCTGCCCACTGTGATAGACTCAGACCAGACGGGTTTCATGCCCCGGAGGTCCACGGATGTGAACCTCAGGAGGCTCTTCACCAACATACACACCCAACATATAAATGAAGGAACCAGGGCCGTGGCCTCATTAGACGTCGAAAAGGCCTTCGACACGGTCGAGTGGCCTTTTTTGTGGGAGACTTTGCGACGGATGGGGTTTCCTTTACTTTTCATCAAGTGGCTTCAGGTACTGTACAGGGCCTCCACTTCTTCGGTGCGTCTGAGTGGTGGACTGTCTGTCCCCTTCAGGCTCTACAGGGGAACGCGGCAGGGTTGCCCTCTATCTCCGGCCCTTTTTGCCCTTGCCATTGAACCGGTGGCGGAGGCCCTCCGCTCCTTACCACTCATTAAAGGTCTCCGTGTGGGCTTGCTGGAGGAGAGGGTGGCCCTGTACGCGGACGATTTGTTACTGTTCCTGAATGACGCTGGTCCCTCGCTGCGAGGCGCTCTGACTGTGCTGAACGCGTTCGCCTCGGTCACTGGGCTCAAGGTGAATTGGTCCAAGTCCCTGCTCTTCCCGATTGACCAGGCGGCCAGGTCCACCTCCCTGCCCGATAACCCGCTATGTTGGGTTAGTTCATTTAAGTACCTAGGGGTGCAGGTCTCTGCCGTGGCCACAGACTTTATCTCGCTTAATCTATCCCCAGTTTTACTAGAGGCTCAGTTAAGGCTCAAGGCATGGGATAACCTGCCTTTATCTGTCTGGGGGCGGGTTAATCTTCTCAAGATGAAAATTGTCCCAAAACTGGTATACCTCTTTCGCCACTCCCCTCAGTGGGTGCCCAAGTCCTTCTTCCGTAAATTAAATCAAATTTTCTCCTCTTTCATTTGGGGCACCTCTCCGCCAAGGTACAAACTAACAACGTTAATGAGGCCGCGAACGCAGGGGGGAATGGCGTTCCCTGATTGCTATAAGTACTTTCTGGCAACCCAGCTGGTGACCGCGGCCTGGTGGCTACGGCCGGACGGGACCAACACCTCCACCGCCCTGGAGGCCTCGGTGGTCGGTTCGCTGGAGGCCCTTCGGTTCTTGCTGTTCCGGGGCCCCCGCGCGCCGCACCCCCTGACCCCTTCCATGCTTACCACTCTACGGGCGTGGCGGACGGGACTAGCTATTGAAAAATGTAAACCCTCTGAGGTTTCCCCTAATGCCCCCCTCTGGCTGAACCCCACCCTGGACCACCTCTATAAGCTTCCAGACCCCGCGGCGTGGTCAAGACGCGGCATCAAATTGATGTCGAACATTGTCTCGCAAAATAAGTTGATACCCTTTGCGGAGCTCAAATCCACATTTAATTTACCTTCACACTATACTTTCAGATATCGCCAATTGTCGCATGCATTTGCAGCGCAGTTCCCGCGGTCCTCATGCATTGTAGCTCAGTCGGAGTTAGAGAGGACACTTAGGTTTAGCTGTGATGCAAAGCCCACCTCGCACCTGTACTCATATTTGATCTTCGTGTCTCTCCCCCCCCTGGACGGGCTGCGATCCAGGTGGCAGGGAGATATTCCCACGTTGGATACTGATGATTGGGACGATGTATGGGATCTTCCCTTTAGTACCCTGGTTTCGGTTCGGGATAGACTGGTGCAATTTAAAATTGTCCACAGGGCATATTTCACCCCACACAGACTTCACAAGATGAACCCTGCGCATTCCCCGGAGTGCTGGAGATGTAGCGCCTCTCCCGGCGACTTCTCCCACATTTTTTGGACATGCCCTGCAGTGAAACAGTATTGGGAGGAGGTGCTAGAATTGACTAACAAGGTGGCGGCAGCTCAACTGCCCTTGGCAATGGAGGTCTGTCTCTTGGGTATCATTGAAAACATTGTTACATCCTCCGCCAAGCGTACACTGATCAGCCTGCTACTCTTTTATGCACGTAAGAACATTGCTATGCACTGGAAGAAACCCACGCCCCCCTCCCTGGTACAGTGGAGACGTCTGGTCAACGCCAGCCTCCCCCTGTACAAGGATACATACTTCAATAGAGGCTGCCCGCAGAAGTATGACAAAGTTTGGAGGGCTTGGTTGGCGGAGTCCGAAACTGCTGGCTAAACACTTCATGTAAACCTTACCTCTCTCATTTAGCCTGAGTCCCACTGTTAGCGTATGTCAGACTACTGTGTCGGCACGCGGTGATTGTGTCATGTCAGAGACTGGGTGCACCCCCTGCTCCCCAGCAGTCCTTACTTTTGTTATTGAAGCACACTGTGACAATGAACTATAACGTGTATTCGCTTTTACATTGTATGCATATTTGAGCTGTGTAACTCTATGTCCTATCTATTTTGTTCTTCTTTCTGTACTATCTGAAAAACTTTAATAAAAACAATTTGAAAAATAAAAATAAAATTGAAGCCTCTGGGGTGTGCAGTACCGCATTTTGCCAGAGGTGCGGGAGCGCCGGTGACACTCTGAGCTGTTCGGAAACACTCCGTTCCCGAGTGTCTCTGAGCAGGTTCGAGTGTTTTTGAAGGTCTCCGCCACCCTCCTACCTCTGGTTACATGCGGTATTGCATACACTAGCAGTGCGACTGAAACAAATGATCTGAGTTTCCATCATTTCCTGTGGGGAAACTCGCTTTGATATACGAGTGCTTTGGATTACAAGCATTCTTCTGGAATTAATTATGCTCGTAATCCAAGGTACCACTGTTTTTATGGCATGCTTGAAAGTACCTACACTGTTGCCTCGCATGTTTTCATTTACTATTTTCGTTTTTCTTGATGTACCTCTGGAAAATCCCATGGGAATTTGGAGCGTTTTGTTAAATTACATTATTGAAGTTTGAAGTACATCATTGTGTGTACAAGATCACTATATGTATGTTTTTCATTTCAGGAGATGTAGCATTTTTTCCTTTCTTGCTTCCGAGTACGCTTTTGTTTCTGCGGCACTCTTGAAAGTACCTGCGCTGTTTCCTCAGATATTTTAGATTTGCCAAGATGCCTAAAGCATCTTCAACTTTTTTTTTCTTCTCCACTCAGTGAACTTCAGTGCTTCAGTTGTTTAAATGTGTTTTTTATTAAGCAGCCACCGAAAAAACCTTGTTTCTTTTATTTCTATAGAAACTTTTTTGGATGTTGAAAATCCCGGTAATGAAAATGTTAAATGGCATCTCTCATCTTTTGCACCCCCCTACGTAAAGGTATGTAAATGAATACAGCATAATATTTATTTAACCACTTAAAAACAGGGCCAATTGTGACATTTTTCACTTGCATGAATAAATCTACATTTAATTGTCAGAATATTACTTATAACCCCCAAATATATATATATATATTTATTTATTTATTTATTTATAGCAGAGACCCTGAAGAATAATATGGTTGTTTTTGCAATTTTTTGTGTCGCACGATACTCGCACAGCCATATTTTTGACTTTATTTCAGGAAGTTTCACCATTACTGCGAATAACCAATAAGGATACAAAAACAAGTCCTAAGCCATCGCAGCATAGACAGAATATCGTACAACAATAATACAGAAATATATCCTATGCAATAAGTGTTTACATGTACAAATCTTACATGGAAACACAATATAGATAATGATGGGTCTCTGGTGAAACCCTTCAAGTTTATTCCAAAATATTTATAACCGTGAATAAACCCCCCTGTGATGGGCAAGGGGAAGAATAAAAGAGATTTGGGGAGGGGGGCAACCATGAGTGCGCAGGCATTTTTTAAAAACATAATTTTTCCAGAAAAAAATACAAGTGAATGTTGATGCACTCAAACACAATCTAATGCACAATTGTTTTATAAAATATGAAAGATCATGTAAAAAGATGTTGCGTCAAGTAAATAGAAACCTAATGTCACGCTTAAAAATTGCACACCTTGTGAAATAGTGACAAATTTATGGTACATTAACTTATCCTTCGGCAATGCTTTAAACCTTTAATTCTGAACTAGTAACTTGTACCGTTGCTAGAATTATTGCTCTCACTCTGAGGATCATGGTGATACCTCACATATTTGTTGTGATCACTGTTTACATAGACATGCAGCATTTAGGTATGCGTATGCATTTGCTAGTTACCATGGGAGGATGGGACACTTTCAACTTTATTACTATTACAAGGTATTAACAGCATCCCTTGTGGTAGCATTGCCTGTGTGTTGGGTACTCTTTACTGAGAGTACCCTCTCCCCTGTCATCAAAAACATCTTAACAAACCTAGATGGGTTTGATCAGCTGCTTTACAAGCTGGCAGTGACTTGTTTACAGCAAGCAAACTGTAAGTGACATAATCCTTGTATCTTTCCTTTTACCGTGTTTACCAGACCCGAGAGGTCACACAACTTTTGGGTTCCCTATTCGCTATAACAAAATCTTCTTTTATTTTTATTTTACAATGTTACACATTGTATATATTTGTTTCAGGGAGTTGACTGCAGTGATATTTATCGTGCCACCTACACAGTTTTCAGATGTTCTCAAGTGTCGGGTGTGCTTGCAGCACTTGACAGATTAAAGGTAACAAAAGTGTCATGTTTTTTTAATTCCAGTCTCTGAATGTGGTACATGCATAACTACTTTTTTTTTTTTTTTTTTTTTTTTTTTTTTAAAGCTACCAGTTACTTTCTACCCCAGAGATAAGGGTGACTATACCCAATTTTGGGACCTTGAATGTCATCCAATATCAGAACCACATTTCAAGCATAAAGTGAGATTTCAAATGTGTGGAGAAGTAAGTGGAAAGAATTTGCTTTAAACCTTTTAAAAGGGTTTAGTGTTTTTCCTTTGCTATTTACAAAGTACCTGGGCTACGGTGCCTGCCTAAAAGTTGATGTTTCAGTCATATAGATTAATTTACTATTTAGCATAACTACAATGTGTCTGTAATTATGAGCCCAATATTTCCCACAAGGTCTTATCATCCAAGCAAAAACTTTATTTGTAAAACAAAAACTGCCTTTTCTGCCCGAATAGCACAGCCACAGAAACAGTCAGGTCCTGGGTTATAATGGCTCCCGTGTCTGGAAATGCAAAACCCTTTCTATTCCAGCCTCAACTGTGTGAGAGTACCCTTCATTTAGCAATGAGTTATCACAGGTGCAAGGAAACTGGGACAAAAGTACCACAGCGCATGAGTTTTGTAGGTGGCCTACAGGAAACTCGATGTCTGAATTCTGTGAAAATATCTGGGTGCAACCTTCAGTTTCCAGGGACCAGAAACGCTACACACCTGCTATTCTCCCTGACTCTGTTTAGGGTTCAGAGGAGGCACTTCCTTTCCTTGAGGTTTTGTTGGAGAAATGGATTGAGGACCCCTATTTTGTAGCAAAGGACACAAAGGCTATTTTTCTTCCCCTGCTTTTTATGATTTAACATCTATGGCTTCATGCCAACTGCTTTCCAATTTGGACACACTAATTGACACGGTTCACACTAGTCTTTACCAAGCAGTAGCTGACTCTCCACAGCCTGAACAAGACCTACAGGCACTAAAAACTGGTTGTCAAGAAAAACATTTCAAGTCCTATACCAAACTGGTGCGTTTTATTGGGACTGACCCAAATCTTGAAAGAGTTTTCACGCCTCCTAAGCTTTTTGTTGAAAATGATTCTATAGAGAATTTAAGAAATGGACTGTTCTGGTAGTGCGTCCTGCCATTTCTCAATGCCAGTTCTCAACACCTTCCAGTTCCTTTTAATAATTCTGTTAATGGGCATCTGGAAGTTTCTTAATGGTCTTCCTGGCCTTGAAGCCAGCTATTGCTGCCATGTTAATTTGCCAGGATATAGATAACTGGACAACCCACATGAATAGAGACTATAAACCTTTCTCTTGGCTCCCTACACGCTTATGCTAGGTACACATGGGCTGAAATGAGTTGGCTCTGCAGTCACACCGCTAATCACATGCTACATATGGGCTGTGATTGACCCTGTCTGTACCATGTGATCACTGTGAACAATCAAAGAAAAACTTAATAGTACACGATGGATCTATTGTGTACAATTGTCATGTGATCTGCTGTGATTGGCCACAGCAATCGCGTAGTACTGGCTGCATTGCGACCTGGGAGTACGTCTTATGAAAATCCTCACAAATGCTGGTCTCTTCCTGCCAACTTACACCTTGGCATATTATGCATGCATTCTGTCCTGGCCATGTCCTGATAAAATGTGTGTGGGGACATCCCATGACTGTTGGATAGAGGGTTCTCCTCTTCAGTGGAATCTCAACCCTATGGGTTAAACAGTTCTGTCCTCAATGGCTACTGTTTTTTCTGCCTCCTTTTTCTACATATTACACCCTCATGGATTGAGGGGTTAAAGCACTAGTCGGGCTCTAAGGCAGGACAGAGGACCCAATTTATGTTTTTGACACTATACTGCAATACCTTGTCTATTAAATGGTTAACTGAGGTGATCCTGTAATTGCCCCTGATGAAGGCAATTTGATCTCTCTGAAACACGTCGGTGACGGAAGACGCACTGTATCTTATCCACCACTGATGATCGTTATTTCTTCCGAACAGGGTATGCTGTATTATGTGGATGTCATTTTAATGATCTATTGTAATAATAAAATGGTTTTATCTTTACTAAATTGCAAATATATACAATGCGTTGAAAACATATTCATACCCCCTGAAATTTACCACTTTTTGTTTTATATGTTGCAGCCAAAAACTTTAATTTATTTTTGGGAGATTTTATGTGATTGACCAATACAAAGTGGAAGGAAAATGATAAATGTGTGTTTTTTTTTGTTTTTTGTGGCATGAAAAGTCAAATATTATGGGTGTTGTATTTAAAATGATTTAAAGCCTTTATCTTCTTCTAAAGGGTACCATTATTGAAAATGTGTTGGTGAGAGCTTCTACTCATGCTTTAGTAAATGAAGTTCCAGATCATCCAAGAAGAAGATCCGGCTCTGAAGCTTCTTCATTGAGAACTGTGTATGTAGTAATAACTTTATTTTTAAAATAGATGTTCATAATCCTGTGTAACAGTTTTAATTTGTAATGGTTCATTAAGGCATAGTTGCATCCCTACTATGCTAGCTTGATTTTGATTTGGTTAGAGTTGACATGAGAACACAAATAGAAGGGAAGTCTTCCAATGGAAACACTAGTTCTGGCACACCAGGTTTCCCTCACTTTGTATGGATTTCCTCCCATGTCCTGGTTTGGATAAAACCATTGGTGTTATAGCCCTCACTCTATCCAAAATGGGGGAAAACTCTACTTAAATTCTTGTATTTTGATTTCCAGGCAAGATGTGACTGCAAAGGGAGTTTTTGCTTCAGACCAGTTATATACTTTTCCTCCTACACCAGTTGGTGAATCCAATACCTTAAAAGTAAACCTACGAAACAACTCTTTTACAACATACATGGTAAGATTTATTTATTTTAATTTTTTTCTTTCAAAATTACTTTTGCAAAGCCTAAAGTAATCTGAGCAACATAACGGTAGGTGGACAACTTTCTTCTGAATATTGAGATTTAAAGGGAACTGATAAGTTAATAACAAGCCCTGTGTGCTTAATAAGGATGAGCTCTGGCGTGTTCGCATAGTACACGTGCAGAGCCCGCCAGGAAGTGTGCACGGCGCTGTGCTAATCACAGCCAGGGAGACATTGTCCCGATGCTCGGCTGCAGAGATCAGGAAATGTCTCCCTGGCTGTGATTAGCGCAGCGCCGTGCACACTTCCTGGCGGGTTCTGCACGTGTACTATGCGAACACGCCAGAGCTCATCCTTGGTGCTTAACCTTCTGTTAAAGTTGCTGTAAACCCTCTCCTATACCCAGTGAAGTGAATAGCCTCAGACGATACACAGAGATGAAACCAATCTCTCCTACATAAGTTTTACATGTATATCAGCTGTCTTCAGCTTTCTACACTCTTTAGAAAGTGCACATTATGTTGGTAATCTTCCTTCCTGTTTCAGCAGTGGGTGTGGGTTCTGGGCATACACTGTGAGAGTTGATTGGCAGAAAGGCACATCCCCCCTCCACATAGGAAGAGGAACATGCAGAGCTGTACTGTGAATAGACAAGCTCTCTGCCTTTCTATCTCTAAGCACCCTCCTCAACACAAATTTATTTTATCTCCTGTGTTGGGGAACTTGTCAGAAGGTAACTCTGCTGATTACAGAAGAACGAAGCAGCAGAAAGACACAGGACTTGGAGGTTTGGAGAGGGAACGGTTAATATATTTCAAGTATTTTTCTTTTCATTTTGATGATTATGGTAAAAAAACAAAATTCTGTATCTCAGAAAATTAGATTACATAAGACCAATAAAAGGATTTTTAATAAAAAATGTTGGCTTACTGAAAAGCATGTACAGTATAGTATCCGCTCAATACTTGGTTAGCGCTCCTTTTGCACAAATTACTGCAGCAATGTGGCATGGCATATAGGCAATCCATCTGTGGCACTACTGAGGTGTTATGGAAGCCCAGGTTGCTTTGGTAGCGTCTGTCATGTTTTGATTGTGTCGGCTTCTTTTGATATAGTGTCTCACCTTCCTTTTGACAATACCCCACATATTCTCTATGGGGTTTAGCATCTGTATGTGCTCAGGTCAGATTTCAAGAATAGGGTTTACAACCACTTTTAATGTGTATCCTTAAGCCAGAGCTACACTGACAATTTTTAAAGTGATTGTAAGGCCTTTTTTTATTTAAAAAAAATAAATAAATGTTGGACTTCTCTGCTCTGTGCAATAGTATTGCACAGATGGTCCCTTACCCACCTTTTCTAGAGTTCCCTGCCAGTGCTCTCTACTCCTTGTGCGTGCCCTCTTAGTAGCTATGTGCTTTGGGGGCGCCTATGTGGGCGTGTTCCAGAGCTGGGCAATGTGCATTTGTAGACACATTGCGGCTCAGCCACATCCCCCTCCCTCACAGGATTTTACTTACCGTATTTATCGGCGTATACCGCGCACTATTTTGCCCTGAAAATCAGGGCAAAATCGTGGGTGCGCGATATACGCCGATACCCGCTTTCCCGCCACGAGTTTGAATACTGCGCCGGCATATACCGAGCGCAGTACACTCGTGAATCTTCGGGCAATCTCGGCACCTCTCGCACTGACGTCCTGTACGTACAGGACGTCAGCGCGACAGTTGCCGAGCCTGCTCGAAGATTCACGAGTGTACTGCGCTCGGTATATGCCGGCGCAGTATTCAAACTCGTGGCGGGAAGGACGCGAGGACACCGGACCCGCTGAAGAGGACACCGGACCCGCTGAAGAGGACACCGGACCCGCTGAAGAGGACACCGGACCCGCTGAAGAGGACACCGGACCCGCTGAAGAGGACACCGGACCCGCTGAAGAGGACACCGGACCCGCTGAAGAGGACACCGGACCCGCTGAAGAGGACACCGGACCCGCTGCAGAAGGACGCCGGACCCGCCGAAGAGGACACCCGAAGCCGCAGAAGGACGCCGGACCCGACGAGGCCGCCGCGCAAGACACCAAAACTGTAAGTACAAAAAAACAAAAAACTTTTTTTCCACAGGATTGGGGGCCACTTTAGGGGTGCGCGTTATACCGCGATAAATACGGTACAGCCAGATTGCCAAAGTCTCCTGTGAGAAGAGGTAATGGCAATGCTGCAGACAGGAAGGTGCTGGATCGGTGAATGAGTCAGGTAAGTGTTTAGGGACAGGGGAGGGTAATAAATGCTTTAAATTGGTTCTAAAGGCAACACTTTTTTTTTTACCTTGGTGCATTACCTGCAATAAAGTGAAACATTTCCCTGTAACTGTTGCCCCCCTTTGTATATGTACCTGAGTCTTGTGTCAATCAAATCCTGTGAGGAGAAGGTGGAGTTAAGGCACGCTGTGTGTGTGTGTGTGTGTGTGTGTGTGTGTGTGTACAGCCGTGGCCAAAAGTTTTGAGAGACGCAAGTATTCATTTTCACAAATTCTGCTTTTTCAGTGTTTTTAGACCTTTTTGTCGGCTATTGCTATACATACTGAAGTATAATTACAAGCATTTCATAAAGGCTTTTATTGACCATTACATTAAGTTTATACAAAGAGTCAATATTTGCAGTGTTGACCCTTCTTTTTCAGGACCTCTGAAATTCCCCCTGGCATTCTGTCGATCAACTTCTGGGCCACATCCTGACTGATGGCAGCCCATTCTTGCTCACTCAATGCTTGGAGTTCGAATTTGTGTGGGTTTTTTTTTTTCACCTGCCTCCTTGAGGATTGACCACATCTTCTCAATAGGATTACGATCTGGGGAGTTATCTGACCGTGGACTCAAAATGTCCATGTTTTGTTCTTCAAGCCATTTAGTTATGACTTTAGCTTTATGGCAAGATGCTCCATGCTGGAAAAAGCATTGTTCCTGGTTGGGAGAAGTTGCTCTCTGAGGTTGTTTTTGTACCATTCTTTATTTGTGGCTTGGTTCTTAAGCAAAATTGTGAGTGAGCCCACTCTCTTGGCTGAGAAGCAACCCCACACATGAATGGTCTCAAAATGCTTTACTGTTGGCAGGACACAAGACTGATGGTAGTGCTCACTTTTTCTTCTCCAGACAAGGTTTACAGATGCCGGGGATGAAAGGGGATTAATCAGAGAAAATGTCTTTACCCAGTCCTCAGCAGTCCAATCCCTGTACCTTTTGCAGAATATCAGTCTGTCCCTAATGTTCCTGGAGAGAAGTGGCTTCTTTGCTGCCCTTCTTGACACCAAGCCGTCCTCCAAAAGTCTTCTCACTGTTCATGCAGATACTCACACTTGCCTGCTGCCATTCCTGAGCAAGCTCTGCACTGGTGGTGCCCTGATTCCGCAGCTGAATCAACTGTAGGAGACGTTCCTAGCGATTGCTGGACTTTCTTGTGCGCCCTGAAGCCTTCATAAATACAGTGGAAATTTTTTTTTTTTTATGGGATGAAGTTCATTTTTATGGCAAAGAGGGACTTCATCTGCATCTGATCACTCTTCATAACTTTCTGGGGTATATGCAAATTGCCATAATAAAAACTGAAGCAGCAGACTTTGTGAATATGTAATATCTGTGTCATTCTCAAAACTTTTAGCCACAGCTGTATGGACACACACCTCTCAGCCAGGGAGAGAGCCAACAAGTGTGCCCCCCCTGAAGCAGCTTGCAGTGGGTGCACACATATGAGGTTGAGCTGAGAGCGCTGGCAGAGGACCCTAGAAGAGGATGTTTTGTGTTGCTCTGTGCATTACTATCAGAGCAGGCAAGTATAACATGTTTATCATTTTAGTAAAACATTTTTTACAACTACTTACAATTATTCAGGTTTGTTTCTAGTGTACAGTTGTATGTTGTGTTTTTTTTTTTTTTTTTTTTTTTTTTTACAATGGGTATCCTGATCTTTAATGCAGTTTCCTTTTAAAAGGTGCTTAATCCCTTTGTGACAAAGTGTAAAATAAATCGTAACGCCAGAACAGTTTTGCAGCTTTGACCTGTGTTGGCCAAACTATACATATCGCAACTGCTTGGTGTATCCAGGTGGATTATACCTTGTTTTTTGCAGGACAAATTAGCTTTCATTTGGTGGTAAATGGTAATGGATCTCTCCTGATTTGATTTATTTATTTTATCGAAGGAAAACTGGCACAAAAGTTTATACAGCTACAGTGCCTTGCGAAAGTATTCGGCCCCCTTGAACTTTGCGACCTTTTGCCACATTTCAGGCTTCAAACATAAAGATATAAAACTGTAATTTTTTTTGAAGAATCAACATCAAGTGGGACACAATCATGAAGTGGAACGAAATTTATTGGATATTTCAAACTTTTTTTTAACAAATAAAAAACTGAAAAAACTTTCAACTCATACAAGAAGACTGATCAGAGATGCAGCCAAGAGGCCCATGATCACTCTGGATGAACTGCTGAGATCTACAGCTGAGGTGGGAGACAATCCGTCGTATACTGCACAAATCTGGCCTTCATGGAAGAGTGGCAAGAAGAAAGCCATTTCTTAGATATTCATAAAAAGTGTCGTTTCAAAGTTTGCCACAAGCCACCTGGGAGATACACCAAACATGTGGAAGAAGGTGCTTGGGTCAGATGAAACCAAAATCGAACTTTTTGGCAACCATGCAAAACGTTATGTTTGACGTAAAAGCAACACAGCTCATCACCCCGAACACACCATCCCCACTGTCAAACATGGTGGTGGCAGCATCATGGTTTGGGCTTGCTTTTCTTCAGCAGGGACAGGGAAGATGGTTAAAATTGATGGGAAGATGGATGGAGCCAAATACAGGACCATTCTGAAAGAAAACCTGATGGAGTCTGCAAAAGACCTGAGACTGGGACGGAGATTTGTCTTCCAACAAGACAATGATCCAAAACATAAAGCAAAATCTACAATGGAATGGTTCACAAATAAACATATATCCAGGTGTTAGAACAGCCAAGTCAAAGTCCAGACCTGCATCCAATCGAGAATCTGTGGAAAGAACTGAAAACTGCTGTTCACAAACGCTCTCCATCCAACCTCACTGAGCTTGAGCTGTTTTGCAAGGAGGAATGGGCAAAAATTTGTGTCTCGATGTGCAAAACTGATAGAGACATACCCCAAGCGACTTACAGCTGTAATCACAGCAAAAGGTGGCGCTACAAAGTATTAACTTAAGGGGGCTGAATAATTTTGCACGCCCAATTTTTCAGTTTTTTATTTGTTAAAGTTTGAAATATCCAATAAATTTCGTTCCACTTTATGATTGTGTCCCACTTGTTGATACTTAAAAAAAAAATACAGTTTTATATCTTTGTTTGAAGCCTGAAATGTGGCAAAAGGTTGCAAAGTTCAAGGGGGCCGAATATTTTCGCAAGGCACTGTACATTTTGAAAAGGGATTTATTTTTATTAAAGTGGTTGTAAACCTTTACAAACCACTTTTCACTACAGGTAAGCCTATAATGTGGATGTCTCCTAAACCTGCATGGTTTAGGTCATTTCCACTGTATCGGCACATGCGCACTGAAGAAACGGCTTGTTTGCGCTGTTGCTTCAGCTGATGTGCCGTGACCGGTAGCTCCCGTGCGCATGCACGTGATTAAGGTCTTTGCGGCTCTGGCCAACCACATCGCCTGAGCCAGCGAATATTCCGGACACATTTTGCCGGTCAGCGGTGTACAGGGACATCTGCACCAGCTTTGATATAAGTACATTTTTAGCCTCTTCAGTAAACTATGTAACATTAAATTAAAATGGTACCATCATCCAGAATCTAGATAGCGAAAGGGCTCAGGGAACCCCAAGAACCCAGGAGACCCCAAAGGAAATGAGCGGGCAAGGAGGACTATTCCGGTACAGAGTGGGTGATGAACCCAGAAAAGAGCAGATATATGAAAAATGGGTGAATTTATTAATATAGTATCAAAAAATAAAAACGTCAAACACTAAAGGCAATTAAAACCGTACACCTATCGTGATGACCGATCAGATCACCAAAATTGCAGTCCCCAAATGGGGAATCCAGGTGAGTGTTGGGGTCACGGTACGAGGAGTCTCTCTACTAGTTTCGCCAAGGGGGTAGATGTGGAGATGGACTTATCAATTAAGTAAGCATAAGAGGGGTCCTGAAATAAGGTGCAAATGGTAAGAGGAAAAATATGTGCTGGCATAAACGTGAGCCGTAACCAAATAGAGTGTAAAAAGTGGATAGAGAAGAGGGATAAAAATAATCAAAAATTATGAAAAAATGGGGGGGGGGGTCTCCTAGGTTCTTGGGGTTCTCTGAGCCCATTCGCTATCTCGCTTTGATATAAGGGAAGTATTTCGTAATGAGCGAGTATGCGATGCATACTAGCTCATTATGCCTTTGTCTTGCTGGGTTTTTGTTTTTTTGTATGTGTTTACAACCACTTTAATATTACCAAAACCTACCACCAAAGAACTACCCAAAATTCTCCTGACGATCGCTGCAATACCACATATATGTATATTTGCTATTTGTACTTGTAGCAGGGACCTGGGGCTCTGTTCTCCCAGCTCAAACACATGTACACATTTATTTAGCCCAATGGAAGAGGCCTTGTATGTGTGCACGCGGTGGGAAGGGGTTAATATATTGTAATCCAAAACCTGTATGTGGTCAAGAGCTTCCAACCTTTTCACTGTCTGTAGGAAGCTTATTTATATTGACCTGACTTATTACCAATAACACATTTGACTTGAGTGTGCAATGATTTTCTCTGCATTGAATCTGCATGTTTTATTAATAATAAGATCGTAATATGCATGTGTGTGTTTACTGCATCTTGTATTGATTTGCAGCTGAAATTTGTTAGTCCTAAAGAGCCATTTCATATGAAGCATTCCAAATATTCCTTGAGGTAAGCTCACAGTACTTGTTTTGATATTGAAAATTTTACTTCCATATGAATGAGTTATGTTCCATTAGCTTATTAGCATGTGTATGAAGTCTGCATTTGTTGTTCTGTGTACCCGTTTTGGGTTTATTGTTTTAACCCTTATCATAGTGTGTTTTTACCAACTGCTTGAAGTTAACTGTTCTCTAAATGGTTTGAATTGTTTGCACTGTTTAAACTTTTGTTAGTTATGCAGTGTATTATTATTTGACACCTACACATGTATGACTTGCTGTCATATATGTTGTATAGGTAAAAAAAAAAAGTTAAAGGGGTTGTAAACCCATTAATGTTTTTCACCCTTATGCATTCTATGCATGAAGGTTAAAAAAAATGATTGTTCCAGCGATGAGCAATCGAAACCAGTGATGCCGGGGTGGGGCCAAGTCCTGCTGTCTGTGTCAATGGAAGCAATTCAAACTCAAACTGGAATAAGAATGTGAATGAGGGAGAGAAAGCGCCAGCCTGGTAAAAGCAGATTTAAATGGGGACAGAATGTACAATAAAACCAAATCATAAATATGATTATAATTGAATGATAAAATGGAAAAAGCACTTTTTAAAGTGAAGAAAATGCTAGTCATATGGAGGGCAGTGGGAATCACTCAGGCGCTATGGCGAGACTGCTGACAGGTGAGGTAAAAAAGCCCTGTGATGCAGTCACATGTGGAGATCAGCGGCTACAGATGAGAGGTCACACCACTCGGGGCTTCTGTTGCTGCCTGCGGTTGCTCGGTCACTTGCCACAGATGCTGGTGAGATGTCAGGGCTGTGCTGTGGATGGCAGAGTTCACTGATGGGTTGTGAAGGCGGCCAATCAGAGGATGTCAGTAGCCGCGGCTACTACAGCTGGGGCTGTCAGATGGAAGCTGGGAGCTGGTCGTGTGGACTCCCCTTGGATGTGTCCGTTTCAGGTTGAGGATGATGGCACTCCGTGGTGTGGTGGAGGCTGTGTTGACCTGAGCTGGGGGCACCAGATACTCTGCCTGTGCACCGGCGCTACCAAACTGTCAGCCTGCTTCAATGTGGTCAGCTGGATTTGAGGGTGACGTAGAGGGGCGTGGTTACAAGTTTCAGGACCCCACCCCTTTATCAAACCAGTAGCAAGTACAGGAGAGACGCCATGGCGGCTCTGGCCAATCACAGCACCGGAGCCCGCAAACCCAGAAGATGTCGGCCCTGTCAGCAGTGTGCCGGTGCCGATTCAAGTCATCGTTCAAAGGTAAGTATTTATTAACAAGCTAGTATGCATACTAGCTCATTATGCCTTTGTCTTGCTTGGGGGTGTGTTTTAGGGACAGCCATCACATCCACATCCTGGTATTGATGAGGACTCCTGAGGCTGTCACTATGGTGAGCACACAATCCATATGGTTAAAAAATATTATTTATTGTACAAACATGATTATAATAAATTATAGAAAAATAGACATATCGAAATATAATGACCAATAGCACTAAGCTAGAGTTGATATTTGATACTTGTTTCCAGAATGGTAGGAATAGTTCAATTGATAAAGTAATCCAACACGTTTCGCTGAGTTGAACCTCTGCTTCTTCAGGGAAACTTGGAGTGTAATTAATAAAAAAGAAAATATATATAGATATATAATGTGTGTGTGTGTATATATATGTGTGTATATGTATATGTGTGTATATGTATATGTGTGTATATGTATATGTATATGTGTGTATATGTATATGTGTGTATATGTATATGTGTGTATATGTGTATATGTGTGTGTGTGTATATATATATATATATATATATATATATATATATATATATATATATATAATTTTCTTAGATTGAATGAAAAACCTCATTACAATCACAAAAATCTAGAGAATCTAGATACATATTCATCTCAAAGAAATTCAATGGTACACCATTAACCACTTCCATACCGGGCACTTACGCACCTTCCTGCCCAAGCCAATTTTCAGCTTTCAGCACTGTCGCACTTTGAATGATAATTGCGCGGTCGTGCTGCACTGTACCCAAACAATTTTTTTATCATTTTGTTCCCACAAATAGAGCTTTCTTTTGGTGGTATTTGATCACCTCTGCGGTTTTTATTTTTTGCGCTATAAACAAAAGAAGAGTGACAATTTAAAAAAAAAAATTTTTTAACTTTATTTAATAAATATCACAATTTTTTTTTAAAAAAAAATTTTTTCCCTCAGTTTAGGCCGATACGTATTCTTCTACATATTTTTGGTAAAAAAATCGCAATGATCATATATTGATTGGTTTGCGCAAAAGTTAGAGCGTTTACAAAATAGGTGATAGATTTATGGCATTTTTATTTTATTTTATTAATGTTTTTACTAGTATTGGCGGCGATTTGCGATTTTTTTACTGTCACCGTGACATTGCGGCGAACACATCGGACACTTTTGACACGTTTTTGGCGCCATTCACATTTATACAGCGATTAATGCGATAAATATGCACTAATTACTGTATAAATGTGACTGGCATTCAAGGGGTTAACACTAGGGGGTGAGGGAGGGGTTAATATGTATACCTGTATTGTGTTCTAACTGTGGGGGGAAGGGGGGTGACTGGGGGAGGTGACCGATCTGTGTCCCTATGTACAAGAGACACAGATCGGTCTCCTCTGTCCCCTGACAGGACGTGGAGCTCTGTGTTTACACACAGAGCTCCACGTCACTGCTCTTTCGTTACCGATCGCTGGTACCTGGCGGACATCGCGACCGCCAGGCACGCGCATCGGCATCTCGGGGACGCGCCGGCGTGCTCGCGCGCCCCCCAGTGGCCGGAGGAATACAGGACGTCAATATACGTCCTGATGAGTTTTCAGAGTCACCGTGGAGCCGTCATTTGACGATGGCCCGGTACTCTAGTGGTTAAAAAGTGCTCACCAACTTCATTAAAATATAGCTGTGTTTTTCTATGGATGCCAAGGACCAGGACTGTAAGTTGGCCAAGTAGTCCATGATGTCATTGCACACAGGTGGTTTCGGGCAGAAACGTTTTTTTTTTTTTTGGTCAGCATACTATGCTATAAACACAAAATATTAAGTAACGTGACTGGCATATGACATGCATGTACTAAATTAAAAAAGTTCAAGCAATAAAGCAACATCCATCCCCAATCATATCACCAGATAACCCTAGTCACACTACCCCACCACACATGTATACACACACATTCACATCCCTCTCCAATCATCATCCATTCCCCTCCCCACCAAACCAACCATCCACTCCAAAACACCCACTTCCCCATTGGGCGATAAGGGGTGGTCCAGCACAGGTGACACAACAGTCAAGCCAAACCCTAATTCCAAACCCCCACCAATACCAAACCATCCCACCCTCCTAATTCCCTTGGGGCTATAGCAATTAAACCCATTAACACCCCTTGTAGGATCTCTAATAAGACCTATTGCAGCTGGATCCATCCATGTGACTTGCACCCCCACATTGCATACATACACCCCCCCCAAATACCACGCACATCATAGTATTCCCCCCCCCAAACCCACATTATGGTCATAAATATCATCTCAAGAGTCTCACATTGGCACCCGGGCATCAATGTGTCCCACATCATTGACATCAAAACCTCTCATGTAGTCAATCCGTAGTGCATACCGCCATCCATAACAATTTACCTCATCAAGCAGCTCCCTGAGGCATCACACACAGCCTCGCAAGTGATATCTGATAATTTTTCCATTAATTAATCGCAATCATTCAAATCACATTTCAAGAGCCAGATCCACACGCTAACAGGAGAATAACATTATTTTGGTCATTGCACAGAAATCCCAGATGGGGAAACTAGGACTCCTAATGGGCAGAGTAGCCACTATAGAAACGGCTTAAAGGGGAGTGCCATATTTAACCCAGGAGGTGAAGTTGCCTTTTGGTTATAGTTCCATTTGGCTTCTTGTTTCAGGATTTGTTTATCATCATAACCCCCCCTCGTGGATTTTGAGGATCCTTTCAAGGACAAAAAAGAAATCACTGATGGGTTTTGGCTTTGTCTCTGTCCCACATGTTTGCCAATAGGTGTATACAGGAGACCTACGTCAATGTAGAAGAGGTGATCCTGCATACGTTGTCCAAAGGTGCGATTGGTTTTACCAATCTAATACTCCTACTGTTTGACAGTCCGCATATGATTTTGATTTAAAGGGTTTGTTAACCCACATATCTTGGTTTATATATTCTGCTCTGTCTTATAAGGATATGTCCCCCTGTGAGTGTGTGTGTGTGTGTGTGTGTGTGTGTGTGTGTGTGTTGTATAAAAAATTAACGCATATACCTTGTGAGCACTGATGAGCAGTCACGTGACGTGCCGCATATCTCCCCATCAGAGAGCTGGCGCGTCACGTGTCCATTAATCAACAATTAAGGTATATATGGCTTTTTATTTTCTTATACAACACACGGACATATCCTTAGACAGAGCAGATTATAAGCAGTTACTTTGTACTTGGTGATTATCGAATAAAGAATTTGGACGGATTCCAGAGTGCAGGTTCTTTCCATGTGTCCATATTCCAAGTTTGTGATGAGTGGGAGGTCTGAAACTGGCACCTGGAGAGAAGGTACCAGTAACCAACATGCATATTTGGAGGTTTTCACAGAAGAGCGGTGCTACCCTGTATGTACAGATTATATAAAGTAAGACACATTACAGCAGCAGGCGGGGGTGGGCCCTGACACAGGAGCCGACGGGCATATAGGAAGGAGGGAGGAGCACACAGGCGCAGAGAGGAGAGACAATAGAGTTGCGGATGACCGAGGCACGTAAACTGACCACAGTGTCAGGGCTCAGCAGCCATGATTACCGTGGTCAGTTTACAGAGGGGAGGGAAGAAACTGTCAGGATTTTAGATGTTACAAGGGTCTAAATGATACAGCACAAGCACTGGGTCATAAAACATCCTTTAAAGAAGCAGGATCTTTTTTGGGGGGGTTTAACATATGCTTTAAGTATTCCACCCCATGGGAGTGCATTTCCCTCCCTAACACAAGGGCACTGGTCACATCCACCACAGCAATAGGTACCTACACCCCGCACAGCCCCTTCAACGGGGTCTGGGGGTAAATGGTGGCTGTAAACCAAACTGTCCCTAACCGCCAGACTCTGCTAAACACCACCTCAGGCCGGTGACATATAGTTGTATTTTAATGAAGTTGGTGAGCACTTTTTAATGGTTTATTTTCTATATGCACCATTGCTGAATTTATTTGACCAAGATGAATATGTATATAGATTGTTCTGATTGTAATGTTTTTCAATCTACCAATGACTATATACAGCGTTTCCCTGAAGAAGTGGAGGTTCAACTCTGAGAAACGCAGATTACTTTTTCTATATTTAATTTTAATTATGTTTGTACAATAAATAAAAAAAATTAACCATATTGATTGTGTGCTCACCTCAGTGACCGTCTCATATCCTTTAAAGTCCTATTTTATACCAGTCGATCTCCTTTCTATGTGTGCTTGTAATTAAAGGACAAGTACAGTCAAAGCTTGTTTGGCTGTTCTTCTCCTGTGAATCACAGGAGTGCAGTTTGTTCTGCACTCCTGGGACCTGTTTTCAGCCTACACAAAGCCAGTCCAGGCTCGGGAATCTGCCCACATGCCTGGAGCTGCACCTAGCTCAGCCTCCCAGCAAGCCGCTGAGTGCCTGAGCCGCCCAATCCACAGCCCAGCGCTCTAGTGAGCATGGAGGCAGAACGGCTCTCTGCTCACTGAGCTGTGAGAACTGAGCAAGTGGCAGTCTTCGCTCGGTTCTCAGTGTTGGAGCCGGTGGGGGACAGATGCAGCGTCTGACCGATGCTGCTTTGAGGCAAGTATGATAAAAAAATTAAATCCCATACTTTTAACTGTAAAAACTATCGGTGTTTCTCAGCAAACATCATATAGAGGAATAAGGCAGTTTTGTAGCAGCATACACACACGTTCAAATGGATGAACGGAGTGAAAAAATAATACCTGGTACTTTGGATATAGAGACGTGTGACTTGCTTTATTTTGTCTTTTAAAAAAAAAGCTTGTGGTGATGGGTTCAGAGCAGTCGCATAAGAATGGGGAACAGGTCCTCAGGCCTGTGTTGGCGCCTGCTAGACAAGCTTAGTACTAACTTATTTTCTCATTCATTCAGTCAGTTATCCAGATTGATGCATTGCAGTCAGTTATCCAGATTGATGGGACAATGAAGGAAAGATGAGCTTTTTACTGCTGGGGAAAGGGTCAGAGGAAACCTGTTGCTCTGACCTGCACAGGGGAAGAAAACGTTTGCTCTATGCAAACACTGCAGCCATATTTTTGAAAATGTACTTGTCATTGCTCTAATTTTTCCTATAAGTCCTTTAAAGCGAAATGCATACTGCAGTGTAGTTTTATCTGCTTACCATCCATGTCTATTTAAATTCTTAATGGGTTTGTTTTTGTTTTTCTTGTGGGATCACCTTGATATGCTTAATTTTTGATTTTTTTTACTTTTATAGACCTCACCACTATATCAACATACCAGTGAAATTCAAACCATCCACCATGGGCAAGTTCGAAGGCTGCCTTGTTGTTCAGACAGACGCCGAAGATATTTGTATTCAACTTGTTGGTGAAGCACTGGCCAAGAGATGATGTTTCCTGAACAATCTAATATTACTGTTAGACATTCACATGCAGAATTGAAAAATATAATAAAATATCAGGATCAGTAAGGCAAAGTGCTGTAACCTATTCCAGCCAATCAAATCATCTTTAGCTAACCTGACTACAGTAAATTGGAAGCTGTTTACTGCACTTTGCACATTAATATTTTGCACAGCTTTATTGGTTAAACCCATATGAATTTTCATGGTTTAAACTAGTGATGCACTTTTGGTAGTACTATACATACCGTACACATTAGGATATATGGCTATGCCTATTTTGTACTCTTTCCTTGGTTAAACAATGGAGTTCATGTACCAAAACTGGATAGTGCATCTGCAATCTGGTGCAGCTGTGCATAGTAGCTAGTCATCTTCTAACTTCAGCTTGTTCAATTTGACAAAAAAAAGTTAGCTGATTGCTTTGTGTAGAACTGCACCAGTTTTGCACACTCCAGTTTTAGTAAATCAACCCCATTTCTAAGCTAATCTGTAGAGAATGTAATTGAAAATAAGTTTTAGTGTTGTATGTCCATGTACAGTGGAAATATTTTAAAGGCACGGTTTTATTTCCCCTAACAATTTTTTGTTGGAGGCAGTGGTGCAAAAGTCCCATTTAGTATTGCAGAGCGAGGGAGGTTAGGATATAGACTGGAAGTGTAGGCTTGCATATAGTGACATGTGAAACCCAATAATGTGGATTACCTGCACTGAACTTGACGTCTGCCTCTGTCAGATGGTTCTGGCAAAACATTATACAATTTTCTTGTAGAATTACCAAAACCATATAATATGAGGTCAGATTAAACACTTTTAGTTTGTACGCAATCAGGCAGGCCCTTGTACTACATAATTGAAGGTAAAACTTAAGGCAATTAAATAAAGTTGTATAATATATGGCCAGCCTTTTTCAGCCCTTTTATTCTCCCTCAGTCTCCCTAGCCAACTGGTTAGGAATGAGATTTCTCTCACACTGCGAGATACTGTAGCAGAAACATCAATGTCCTGTTCACATTTCTCGACTTAAAAGCATAACCTGCTACAAACCGTACACCATGCTTTTGAATTATGCTCATTCAGCTTTTTCAGATGCAATGACTTGAGGTGTGTTTTTTTTTAAATGAGCTTTTTTTTTTTTTTTTTTTCCATCTGGGCTAATCAAATTGAGTGTCAGAATGTGTAAATGTGCATTACAAAGCATCAGCACTTTTCAGTGTGTGTATATCTTTTAAGTTTGACACTGAACATGCTTTGTCTTTTTCAGCTCTCTCCATTTGATATAAATATATTTATTTCTCCAGTAGTGATCTTTTTTTCCAGTTTTGAGAATGTTCTATTTGATACCCAGATTTGTAAATTTGATATGTCATTTGTGTTCTTTTGCATGTATTTAATGTGCGTGAAATACTTGTCCAAAGACTCCATCAATGTGCCTTAGACTTCTGCTGTGCTCTCAATTTGAGGAAGTAAGCTTTCCTGGTTAATAAAATTTGGTGAACTAAGGTAAATTAAATGAGCAATAAAGTTATTTCTAATTTTTGATGATTTTTTTTTTTGGTCTCTAATATCTACAGCCTTGAGGTTGGTAAGATTTAATGGATTGTCGGATAATAAATGTCAAATGCTGCCATGATTATGTTGTGCTTTTATTATCGCTATCACTGGCATTTGGGGGTCAAATGAAAGCAGAATGCCACCAGGTCATCTGACATCTGAACTCCCGTCAATTTGAATATGACCTGTGTCATCCTGTTCCCAGAAGCCTTTGATTCCTGGGCAAAACCAGAAAATATGTAGTGTGGTTCCTTCCTTGTTCGCATCTCCGGCACAATGAGGAGCATTGTGGAAAGAGTTATTCAGTGTTTGGGGAACCCTGTACTACCGTGAAAATCATTTTTCCTGTATAGCACAAGATACGGTTTCTTTGTGGGTCATCTGAGGTCTTTTTTCCCTTATTGTATTTTTCAAAAAGGTCACTTCAGTAGGATGAGACAGAATATCATGGGATTGGAACAAGCCTGGTTGAATTTGTTCTGTCTCCCAACAGAGCGTCTTAAGCAGCATCGGTGGAGGAAAAGAACAAGATTTGCTCCAGAGTTGGGAAACAAAATGATGTAATGGCAACGCTTGCCTTAGGGGGAGAGGAGGTTTGAACATGCTTTAAACTTCTGACAGTGGCTGCAGATGTCCATCTGGAAGAAAGCGAAGAAAGGGATAATTTCTTAAGTGGTCAATGGGAGTATTGCTTGTTGACCAAGCATTTTACAGGAGGGCTGCAATATAAGCCCTACCCCGAAAATAAGCCCTAGTTTAAAATGCTTGCAAGATCCTATAATCCACTCAATTACAATAGTATATAATGTATAGTATGTGTGTTTCTGTAATATAAATACGGGGAAGAGAGCTCTGGCGGGTCACAGGGGAGTACAGCAGCGCTATAATGAAGGTATTTGGCACAATTATATTACAGAAACACACACATTGTACATTATATACTACTGTAATTGAGTGTATTATAGGATTTTACAAGCTATTTAACTCAGTTCACACTGGGGATTCCTGACAGGCAGGGAGAGGGGGAGAGAAGACGGCATATTGCATGGTAAGACCTACCCTGAAAATAGGCCCTACTTTGTCTTTTGTTGCCATAAATAATATAACACCCAGGCTTATTTTCGGGGAAACGCAGAATTATGGTTTATATGAGGGGCGCATCTGCTCAGTCAGAATTGACCATTTTGCCATTCGTAAACAATTTTAGGCTTGAACCAATTACCGAATGATTGTAAAGCAATCTAACAATGTCCTAGGATAACCAGTGGAGTTCCTCAGACTTGGCAAGTCCTTAACGCAGGCCAAAGTCAATGAGATTTATTGGCCACAAAAACTTCCCAAATTCACATTTGACCTGATTAAGAAAAGACTTTGGGATTCATACTAGTGTCTAGAAAAGGCATATGAGTCATGGAAGCACATTCATTTTGAGTACACCATTTCTCCTGAACCACGAGAGGACGCATGACCAGTTGGCTAAGTCTTGTTAATTCTTTAAGAATGACAGAGAGTTGGTGGAAAACATGTTCGTCCTCTAAAGAGGGAGGAGAATAACATCCAGGTATTTTATATGGATCTGTAAGTGGGTGATAGGATTCTGTGCTGGCCAGCATTGATATTCAGGGCCTCCAACTTCTGAAGGGTTTTTGGAAATTTCATAGACCATTGTAACTTTGAGATTCTGTTAAGATATTGGGCAAGGAGACCAGAAGCTGAGTTATAGGAAAAAAAAGCAGGTAGTCTGCATATCCTGCAAGTTTGTGTTCTCTGAGTTTGTTTCCAGTCCTCTAATATTTAAGTTGCCCTGATTCAGCACAAAAGCTCAAGGGTCAGTATAAAAATGAGGGGAGACCATTGACAACCCTGCCTGGTTCCATTACAAAGCTTGAGCAATTCTGATAATGCAACATTGATTTGGTTTTTGCTGTTGGGTAGAAATATCCTGTATCTATCAATGTTGGGCACTTCCGAAACCTATACGCTGCAAATCTGCCTTCATAAAGAACCAGTCTACCTGATCAAGGACTTTCTGCATCTGTAGCTAGAAGTGGTCCAGGGACTACCTTACTATATGCCCAGTGGCGCCTAGTCTCATCGTGGAACAAAACCCACTCGGCCACTATACTTCTCACATTTTATACAAAATATCCATCAGGACCAATGGTTTAGTAAAGATTTTGAAATCTACATTCAGTAGATAAATGGGTCTAAAATGAGCACATTGTGCGTCATCTTTTCTTCCTTTTTGGAATTACAGTGATAGTTGGCCAGAGAGTCTACCTTCAACTGATCTCCCTCATGAATAGCATTGATGCCATTTAGGAAAAAAAAAGGGAGGTCTGCAAACATTCTTCCATTGTAACGGGTTCCTCCAATGGTGATGGAGGAGGAATAAAAGTTAATTTTATCCAGTTTTTCTGACTGTGCTGGAGTCTGTAGGTACATGAGTTTTGGATATCTCTGTAGAAATCTCGGAAACGTTTTGCAATCTCTTCAGCAGGATGGACCATTTTCTCTTTTTCGGAGCCATAATGAGGAATACAAGATCTAGTTCAAGCATCTTTTTAGAGGCTTGAGCTAGCTGGCTTATTACCCCGGCCACCCCCCCCCCCCCCCCGCTCCAAAAAATGCCTTGGTGAAATCAGATTTTACCCCTTGTAAAGGAGGTCGTCATTTAATCTGTCCCAAACTAGGGACAGGTCAGTACGCACTGCCATAGCGAACGATTTCTTATGCAGCAATTTCCAGTTGCTGTATCTGAGACGGCAACAAAGAAATTCTGTGCAGCCTTAGCATACTTAAGACAGATCTGAGTTTCTGCAGTCAAATGTGTCCCCTGAAAACACAGTATGGCTAGGTGAAACTTTTTCAGGCAAGTGGAGATCATCATACGTTTAAGTGGGGAGGCTAGCCCCCGAACATTTCAGGACACTACAGGAACTTCAGCCATTGGGAGTAGTAATACATGGGAACATTAGGGTACATAAAGACAATACATAAATTGGTCATCGGGCAAATGAGATCAGGTAGCCCCTAGCGAAGGGAGTTGGGCCAGTATAGTTGGGGGCCAGGACTGACCCCAACCAGGGATAGTTAATGTGAGCCATATGCATCGATTAAGCCAGTTCCAGGATGTAGTCTTTCATACGAAGCCTACAAGTAAAAAAAAAAAGAATAAACGCACACAAAAAAAAAAAACATAGGCGCAGGCCACAATGCTCCAACGTGGAACAAAAACATGTAAGGCACTTCTCTACCTCTCGCATAGAACGATCGCATTTTTCTTGCAACTTCACAAGATGGCTCAAGGTTCACATGTTAATATAATGTCTCCCAGCAGAACAAAATGTAGGTTTCCCTTATCAAGAACAATCTGCCGTAAAATGAAAAGGGGGAAAAAATGATTTTTGGTGGCTCATAAAACCATAAAAGGGGGGGGACAACAGAAGTCAAAGATGAACATCTGGTGAGCTTTCCTTAAAGAAATTTGCAGGTAATGCAGCAGAGAATCAGCTGAATGACTAGTATCACCATACACTAGATCAAGGGTCTCAAACTGGTGGCCCTCCAGCTGTTGTAAAACTACAAGTCCCATCATGCCTCTGCCTGTGGGAGTCATGCTGGTAACTGTCATTCTTGCAATGCCTCATTGGACTTGTAGTTTTGCAACAGCTGGAGAGCCGCCAGTTTGAGACGCCTGCAGTAGATCAATCCCCCGCCTCTTCGCTTTCACGTGAAGTAAGGCCTGCTCATTGCGATCCAGGCATAGCGCAGCATCCTGGGCTGATTCAAAAAAGTGAGTTTGGCGGTTAGCAGTAACTCAACTCGGTGGGGTATAGCATGGCGTAAGGTAGCCGTAGTGCTCTCAGGTGCCTTTTTACATCGGAGAACTTGGCCCGGCGTCGCTACACCTTCACAGAAAAGTCTGGATAAAAACGCACCTGGATATTGGCCTTTTCCCTGGTGTATCTCAGCACCGCCTCCCTGTCTCTCTAAAGTAGGAGTTGGGCCTAGGAGGGGCGTCCCGGCGTGTGGTGACCCCTCTCAACCGTGAAGAATGGGGGGAAAAAAGCCTCTTCCAAAAACGTCCAGCAGCCACCCTTCAACAAAGGTGGTGGGGTCCCCGCCCCTCTGTTTTTTCTGGCAACCCCACTATGCGTACGTTGTTCCGTCATAAATGGTTTTCCATGTCATCGGCTCTGTTATTGGTGTTTCTGGCCAACTGATGTGCTACATAAGCCTCCCGAACAACTGGGGGCAGCTTGTCTTCAACCACACTCACCCTGCTTCGCACCGTGGTTGTGTTCTCCCGGATCTTTTTGTAGATCCTGTCTCAGCAGGGATACATCCTCTTAGGCCCCCCAAACTGCTCTTTAAGAGTATTCACTGAAGCAGTACAAACGTGCACTGCCCTAAGTATCTCAGCCAGAGTCGGTTGCTCAGTGTCCTCTGTATCTGTGTGCAGGGGAAGAGACTGTTCTACCGCACAGTCCTGTTCTCCATGCCTCCCCCGCAGACTTCTACTTTGAGGCCTGTGCTGCCATGTGGGACTGATCTGCACCCCCCCCCCACGAGCTAATTCAGGGGACCCCCCAGTTTTTGGGCATAGTAAAGCATGTCCCTCGGGTACTCCTTACTCTGAGCCTTTAGCGTCCGTTTGCTGGCCCCTTACTTGAATTTCTCGGTGTGTGCTGATCCAGGGCCACTGCGGCACCATCTTAGATTTCGGAGCTCCTAAAAGCCTCCTTTTTCTTAGCCATTCTGCGGGTGCAGAGAGCCAGCGGGTGGACCAGGAAGGGTGGCCGGATTGGTAGCCAGCTTGATAGCCGTTTAGTACAGTTGGATCGCTGCCGGGAGAGGATCAATAGACTGTGCTGTGGAGGAACTGTGAGACACACGTCTTCTCACATACCGGTCTTGGCCACGGCCCCAGATACAGTATTGTACCTTTTACGTTATTATTACTTCTGGTTATTCATTCCTCAATTTTTTTTTTTTTTTTATGCAATATGATAATCAATACCAATTAATTGTATTCATCTATATTGGAATGTATTTTGTCAAAAATAATAAAAATGTAAAGTAAAGTAAAAAAAAATGAAGGAATTGGGTGTGTACATCCTGGCCTCCAGATTCAACAACAAACTCTGTGACCAGGACAAGGACACTTTAGCATTGGCATCTTTAGCAATGCCTTGATAATCCCCTGCTCTCAATTCAGGCTAATCTATAGAATTCATAATGGGGGAATATATCTCATCTGCTCCACGAGATAATGCAGAAGCCAGTGTTTCTTATTGCACCAAATTGGCCCAGAAGAAACTGGCACAGACACTGCTAGGAAAGGACCCCTGGCCTCTTCATAATAGGCCAGACCTGCTGTCCCCAGGCCCTCTTTCAATCCAGTAGTAAAAATTGGTAATTGGTGCAAAATATAGGTGCTGAGCCTGGGCCTATAGTTCTCAGTATAAATCAATGTGGATAATCATAAATATTAAATTCATATGAAAACCGTATTAAGTCCATACAAACCTCACTGTAGTGGCAGCTCAGTGTTGGGGCAAGAAGCAGCTCTGGGAGACAACTGGGGATAAAACACAAGTGTGCATTCTAAGTGTAGTATGCGATAAGTTTAATAGAGTATTACAAACAAGAGTGACAAAAAACACAAACGTATAGCGCTGTTGATTAGGTCCTGAACATTGCTATCCTGGGGATGCCCGATTGGTGTTGAAGGCTGAGTTTCCACGGTTGGATACATCGGTGGATTCCAGTACTTCCTGGCTCCGTGAAACACACTGCGAAGCAGTCGTGATGTCAGTCCCAGCTGTGATGTGTGGATGTTAGCGGAGGATGTGCTCCTTCTTCAGGCCTTGACAGTACCATCTTAGGAAAGGGCTTTTATGGGAAAATCAGCTTTCTATGGAGTCCTGCTGTGGCTGGTGTTTAATCGAATAAGTCCACATTGCAGAGTTCTGTTTGCCTAGGTGTTACCCACCCTCCTCATTAATTGCTTGGGGATGTCCCAGGGTCTATGAACACTTTGCCTGTATCACCTACTGTACAATTAAAATAAGAGGATTACAGTACAGGACAACTTCCATTCCTTGGCTGCGCTGCATTACAATCACCTTTTAAGTAAAAGCCTATAAACCAAGGTCTGTGAATACTTTGCCTGTGTCCTGTACGCTACTCCAAGATATTACAGGTAAGTAGAAAAAAAAAACTTTTTGGGTATTTTTTTTTTTTTACTGATCTAAATGTAGTGCTAGTTTTCTGATCTTTAAAACCCTGTGTATACAAGCCCTTTGAAATTATGCATTCAGATCAGTTAAAAATGCAGGAGCCAAGTGGTCCCAAAGAATATAGGAAGCGAGTGGAAGAATATGGCCACGAGACTTCACCAGTTTTGGATTGAAATGAACATCTAAATATATAAAAATAGACCAAGCCCTCCAGGTTTGATTTAAGCCCAAGTTGCAAATTGAGTGTTTTTTTGTTTTTTTTTAATTGTGTAAACCACCTGGGTAAATAGCCATACCAAATAAATTAAATCTAATTGGTAATGCAGAACAAAGGAAAAGCAATTGTTTAATAAACCGATGCCTTTAGTATGAGGTGCAGTTTCGCAAAATACATTTTAGTCTGTATTAATTTAAAACCAGATAGTTTTGTGTTCTATGAACAAAGTGTTCATTAGGTAGCTATGTACATTGTAGGCTTTACTTGATGTTACATTTCCTAGCCTTACATTGAAAGAGAAAAGAAAACAGCAGGGCTTAGGATGGGTGCTGAAAGGAATATGCCATGATCTTTTTTTTACCTTTCTTGTTTAGCTTTGGTAGTTTTTACTTTTTTTATTTTACGCCTGGCGGTAGGTAATACTCATCCCACAAAGGCTTGTTCCTTATTGTGAGAGCCATGTCACTAGTGGGAGCTGTCAGGTACGTCAGCTGAGTTGCATTGTTGAGGTGTCAACAACACAATCGGAGATTACGTGAATATAAAGGGCTCTGAATATGTCTCTGAAATGCACTCAGGACAAGAAGTGTTAACAAAACTTTCTTTTCTGCTCGTGTCTATTAAATAAGTGACAGCTAATATTTTAGGTTTAGAACATGGTTATTGTGAAAAAGAGATCTTTGTGTGTTTTTCTTTTCTAATGCCTAATTTATGCCATGTCTGCCAAAAACAAGCAGTTTAAAGCCTGGGTCAACAATGTTTCAATAGAAAGACTTCCATTTTTATACAATAAAAGAATGCTGATAAATGCTTCACATTCTGCTAAAATACACAGTGCAAGTCATTTCTCTTTAAAAGATTTGGAATAGCTATATCATTTTCAGTTGTTAGATATGCTGCATGTGTAGTATCTCCACTGACACAAAAGTAATTCTGTTCGATTGCTCTTAAAGAAAAAAGGGGTCACATACGTATGCAGTCATTGCTAACTTTCTAAAAATGCTAACTGCATGGTCTTCTCGAGTGTCAATACTTTGAGTTGCTGCCCAAAACATGTATGTGAATTGTGAGTATGGAGCTCCTGATCTGCATACTTGTCCTGGGTTAGTAAGGCAGAAAAGGATCACAGCCGAGCAGGGCCGCCATCAGGGGGGTACAGGCATTACACATGTAGAGAGTATAGAACAAGAAGAGATGACACTATCACGTTTTTGACAGTAGCACCCCCCCCCCAACCGGTAATCAGCGCAACGCTGGAGAGCACAAGAAGAGATTACACTTTTGTAATGATGTGTATGATTTGTTATAATTCAAGTTCAATTGGTATACCCAGTTCCTTATCATGTTAGGAAACGGTTAACAGTTTTGGTGATCTGGGGGTGGGGATCTGTAGTTAGTTCTAAGATGGAGGCTACTGAATAAAGACCAAGCTCATGCTGTCTGCCTATCCTTCATGCTAAATTGTTACATGGTACCAGAAGTGTGGAAAAGAAGAGTCATGGCAGCACACAGCAACACAAAGAACATTCCATACCTGGATTTGGAATCAGTAAATGTGTCTGAAAACTGGTCACAGTGGAGGGAGCTGATAGAACTTGGGTTTGCAGGACCAGATGCAGACAGATGGTCTGATCAGCAGAAAGCAGCTCACTTGCTGATTTGTGTGGGACAAAAAGGACGTGATGTGCGCAGAGCATGGCAAGCAAGTGGGGACATCACTGCAGAGGACAAAAAGAAACCAGAGGTACTGTTTGCAAAGTTTGAGGCATACTGCAACCCAAGGAGAAACTCCACAGTGCAAAGGAAACTGTTTTATGAGAGAAAGCAGTGTGGAAGTGAGTCTCTGGATGAATGGGTGACACAGCTGCGCTTGCTTGCTAAAGACTGTGCTTTCTATGATGCTGGAGATATGATAAAAGACCGCATTCTGATGGGCAGTAAGTTTAAGGAATTTCAGGAAAAGCTGCTGCAGGAAGAAGACTTAAATCTTAAGAAAGCCATAAGGATTGCCAGAGCATATGAAATGTCAAGAAAGGACATACAGGTACTGGAAGGAACACAGCTCCAGATTAATGCTATAGATAATCACAGCAGCAGATATGGGCAAGAAAGAACACACACAGGAGTAAAGGACACCTATGGCCCTGGGACAAGTAACACACAAGCAGCGTGTGGATATTGTGGAAACATGCATTATAAAAATAGTGTCTGTCCGGCAAGGGGGCAGATATGCAATAGATGCAAGAAAAGAGGACATTATGCCAGGGTTTGTAATCTGTCTTCACAAACTGGAAGGCCAAAAACACGTACTGTACACGCCATAGAGGACAATGATGACAATGCAGGGTCAGACTGCACCCCAATATATCTTGCAGCAATACAAAAAACGCATCAGTCTGCAGATGAAGCAACTGTAACATTACAGATACTGTAGGTGCTAGCAAAACTCCAATCACATTCAAAATAGATACAGGAGCACAAGTAAATTGTGTACCAAGCCACATATACCTGGAACGCCTCAGTAATGAATCCCACTTAGAGACTCGACACCTACCGAAACTAATGGGATATGGTGGTGAAAAGCTGAAAGTAATGGGTCACTGTCATACAAAATGTTCATACAAGGGATCTGAAAAGGTTTTACAATTGTTTGTGATAGAAACTCAAGCCCCAGCCGTGCTAGGTCTCAGAACAAGTAAAGAGATTGGACTTGTGAAGATCATAATGACTGTGGATGATGGGCACAGAGGCTGACATTAAACGTGAGTACTGTGATCTATTCAGGGGCCTGGGGTGCCTCCCGGGTGTAAGCCGCATACGTATAAAAGAGGGGGCACAGCCTGTCATTCACGCCCCAAGAAGAATACCTTTAACTCTTGTGGATAAAGTCAGACAAGAACTCCACTAGGATGGAGATGCTGGGTGTAGTAAAAAAGGTCACGGAACCATCAGAATAGGTCAGTTCTATGGTTGTGGTGGAGAAGAAGAACACAGGTGCAATTCGTATATGCATTGACCCACGTGATTTGAATAAAGTTATAATGAGAGAACACTACAAACTCCCCACCATAGAGGATATATCTCACAAGCTAGTAGGAGCAACAGTATTCAGACGCCCATTCTGGTTACTGGCAATTGCGTCTTGATGAAGCCAGCAGTTACTTGACCACTTTTAACTCCCCTTCGGGTCGATGGCGCTTCACAAGGGTACCTTTCAGCATAGCATCTGCACAGGAAATATTTCAAAAGAAATCACACGAATTGATCGCTGGTCTACAGGGTGTTGACGTAATAGTTGATGATTTGCTGGTCTTTGGAAAGGATCAAATGGAACATGACAAAAACCTTACTGCTTTGCTCAATCTGTGTTGTGAGAAGAATCTCACACTCAATCCTAACAAAATGCAAATTGGGGTAGAAGAAGTTACATATTTTGGACACCTACTAACCAAAGAGGGTCTGAAGCCTGATCCAAAGAAGATTACAGCAGTTCTTAACATGAAAGCCCCAACCTCCAGAAAGGAGCTGGAGACATCACTAGGTATTTTCAACTATCTATCCAAATTCTTTCAGGGCCTTGCTCAACAGATGGCACCGCTACGTACACTGCTACAGAAGGATGCTGTTTGGTGTTGGGATGAGAACATGGAAAAGACTTTCGACAAAGTGAAAAAACTGATCACTAAACATCCAGGGCCAATTCTGAAATATTTTGACGTAAACTGTGACACTGTACTTCAAGTGGATGCATCCCAGTTTGGGTTAGGTGCTGTACTGAGTCAACAAGGACGTCCTGTGGCATATGCTTCACGAGCACTGACCCCAACGCAAGCCAATTATGCCCAAATTGAGAAAGAGATGCTGGTTATTGTAAATGGATGTGAGAAATTTCACCAGTACATATATGGTCGCCCGGTAGTTGTGGAAACAGACCACAAGCCGTTGGAGTACATCCTACAGAAATCACTAGCTTATACACCTCCACGTCTGCATCGGATGGTTATTAAATTACAGCAGTATGATCTCACAGTAAAGTATACCCTGTCTAGGGTGACAGATACCCTGTCTAGGGTGTTTCTAGAAGGACATGAAGCACGGGATGAACCTGAGTTGGAAGAACAGGTACATACAGTACTAGCGAACATTCCAATATCAGATGTACGGCTGGAGAAGATAAGACAAGACACCAAACAGGATAAAGTTCTAGAAAAACTAACTCCTGTCATGTGCAATGGCTGGCCAGAAAAACGAAAGAAGCTGTGTCCTGAACTACAGGGATTCTGGCCTATGAAAGATGAGCTATACATTAACTCGGACATCATACTTATGGGTGACCGTTTTCTCATTCCTAAGTCACAACGGGCAGAAGTACTGAAACAAATCCATCCGGGGCATTTGGGCATCACTCTGTGTAAGCGCAGAGCGCTGGAGTTGGTCTACTGGCCTAATTTGGACTTTGATATTGAGACACTTGTGAAGAAGTGTGAAACCTGCCAGACATTTCAAAAACACAATGCAAAAGAACCGCTTACCTCCTTCACGGGCATGGCAGAGACTGGCTACAGATATTTTTCATTTTGAGGACAACCATTACCTGATAGTAGTAGATTACTACAGCAAATACTTTGAGCTAGTGCAGCTGAGAAACTTAAAAGCAGCAACAGTCATATGGGCTTTCAAAACATGGAGTGTGTGAAGAACTTGTGTCTGATAATGGGCCACAATTCTCATGTTCTGAGTTCCAGTGCTTCCTGCGTGAATGGGCAATAAGGCACAAACCAACAAGCCCCTATAACCCACAGGCCAATGGTCTAGCAGAGAAGTATGTTGGCATAGCCAAATCCATTATACTGAAAGCGCAATCATCAGGGCAGGATGTGTACTTAAGACTGTTAAACCATCGTGCAACACCTATGGAAGGCTTATGCTCACCTGCACAGCTGCTAATGGGTAGAACACTGAGGACCACGGTGCCTATTGCACCACAGAAATTGCAGCCTCAGTCTATTCCACAGGATCGAGTAAGAGCTCAGAGGATCATAAACAAGAAAAGGCAAAAGCTGTATTTTGATAAATCTACAAAATCCCTTCGTCCACTCTCTGCCGGGCAAGCTGTGCGACACAGAGTAACTGGGAATACATGGGAACCCGCTCAAATTGTCAAAGAAGCCAATGCACCAAAATCATATATAATTGAGACCAAGTATGGACAGGAACTGAGATGAAACGGGCGTCATCTTCGTCCAGACACTGCTGCGGATACATCATTAGAGGAACCGCGTGACAATGGAGATGAAGAACAAGCCTATGACGGCACAGAAGTCTGAAACATGGATATTGAGTCTACTGTTAGGTAGTTGTTGCCCTGGGTGAATTGTTAATGTCTAATCGCCATTATTGTACATAGGTATAAATATATATTACGATAACAGTATATGTGTGGTGGGGGAGAAGTTCTGATAGATAATTTAAATAGGCTGACAGTTACGGCTTGAATATATCTAATTAGCACTCTCCGTATTTGATATGCATGATTGCTTTGTGAAGAAGGTGGCCGAAGACGACCAATCTACTACATCTTTTGACATACAAAGCAAGTCAGGAAGAAATCACAGTGGGAAAGGTTTGCACTTTATGGTGTCACCTGGAAACGACTGTACTCTTCCATGAATAGACAGGAGGTCTAATGAGTTAGAGGTAATTAGTTTAAACTTCAAACCTATACATAGCTAATAGATAGAACTAGGATGTTGCCCATATTTGGAAAGGATAGTAATGTCCAATCAGAGTGGGGTCAGGGACATATAGTTAAGGTGGAAGGAAGCTGTGACCATATTTGGAAAAGGCTATTTCAGCCAATCAGATGTGACATCAGGATTATAAAGTCAGGGGGTCTCATCAATAGAATTAGAGAGAGATGATGAGAACTTCCCGGGCCCGGGATGTCAAGGTAACATCAGAATCTATCTTCTCCCCTGCACTTATTTACTTTGTCATAATTTGTTTTCTTAATACTTTTAGTGTGATGTGCTTATCTTGTATTTGAAACTAACTTTTATTTCCCTTACTTTAAAACTGTATATGTATGCAGTATGTTAGATAGCTAATATCTTTTCTCTAAATAAATGTGTTATGTTAAAGCTTTTCACTCTGGTCACAGAACCCTTATTTTAACCATATATCGTATATGCGAGATATTAAATCTTAAATATACAATATAATAATAATTATTAATATAATAACAAATATTAATATCAGAAAAGCAACAGTGGCGACCACAACGTTGTGAACAAGACTGAAAGTATTTAATAATAACAAATATCTAAGGAAAAGATAAGTAAAATATTTTTGTTTTTTTTAGTGGGTATTAGGAGAGATAATACACCAAGTTTTTTTTTTTTTTTTTTTATTAAGGGATTCAAGCTGAGTCAGCTTACCCACAAGTTATTTTTTTTTAAGGTTAGTAGGAGTTCAAACTGAGTCAGTTTATCCTATCCTAGCTAGGGAAAATATATGTTAATATTTTCTAAGGTTATTTGATTATTTTTTTTTTTTTATTTTTTTTTTTTTGTGTTTCATTAATATCCCAAAATCATAATTGATAAAAATCTCGGATGTACCATTATAACCGGTCAATGTAATGGGGAGAGATAAGGATGGGATCACACATTTTTGTTTAAATATCATTTATATTGACACACTGAAAGGGTTGTCAATTGGTTTTTGTGGAAAAAAATAAATGTTTATTGTTTTTTTTTGCAAATTACACAATTTTTGCTGTTAAGATTTTTTTTTAGTTCTTGTTTTTTTTTTGTATTAGTTTTAGCTTTTATTTTTATGGATTGTTTTTTTTTATATACAAAAAAAACGTGCTTATTTTCTGTTGTTTGCAGAAAGACACTGAAAAAAAAGAAAAAGCTGACTAGACTTTGATGTTCAAAAAGTTCAATGAGTTTTTGTTAGTTGAATTATATGTCCACTAACATTGAAATCAAATCTACAAAAGAGTTGGTTCTAATTTTATGTAGTTTTATTTGACTTTTTTTATTATGAGGAAATTTTACAAGTAGTAACATTCTCATTATTGTTAGTTCAGTACAAAACAGTGGATGTTTAATACTGAAAGTGATATCTTGCATTTTTGGTTTATTTTTTTTGGATTAGTTCAGTTTTTACTGAATTGAGTGTTACACAGTGTAAACACTCAGTTATTTACCTTTGCTATTGATAGCTTAGAGGTGTTCATCCTAATTGATCCTTGGGGGCTTCTATTGTTTCCTTTGTCTACTATTCAGACAAGATAGGCACAATGCTTTGTTAAGGATAATTAGGTTTCCACTCTAATCTAAAAAAATAAAAAAATAAAAAAGACTGTGTTAGGGACAGCTGAAAATATTTATTTTTTTTAAACTGTATTTTTGGGTTATTTGGTTGTTTTTCTCTTGGCCTTTTTCTCCTTTACTGTAAATGACTTTATAGTAGAAGGTCACAATTAATTCAATTCAGCTCACAAATTGTGCATACTAGCTGTTCGTAATGGATTCCTGGCTAGAAAGTGTTGTAGCAACGTTTACGCATAAACATGAGAACAAGGATTTTGCCTGTGATACTAAAGTATTGGAAGAACAAGCAAAAGCAACCAAAAATAACAAAAAACTTAAAAATCTAGCCTTAGCAGGCATGTATGCGGCTTGCATGTCTATGCATACTAAAATAAAGAAATTGGAAGGTATAGTCTGTAATAAAAATATTACAATTTCTGAAAGAGAAAAGGAGAATACAGCTTTAAAAAGCCAAATACAATCCTTATCTACCCTTAATCAAATACTTAATGCCTCACAGGAGGAAAATTTAAAAAAGTACCAATTGGCCCAAAAAGAACTGGTACAATACAAAAGCATGCTAATTAAAGTTGAAACACAACTGGACCATGTAACTATTGCATACAAAGTGTTGCAAGATCAGTTACATGAACCTAACAAAGAAAAATTTAAAGGACAGGCTGTGGCTAGCATACGAGAACACAGTAATACCTGTGCCTTTGAAATTGAGGAAGATATGGATCTTAGTTCGACTTTGCCGGTGGCGAGGGGAGAAATCGCAAAGCCACAGGAAAATCGAGAAGGTCCCATTGTCATAGACTCACCAGACCATGGGGACCAGCTATCCAGAAATGAGGAGAAGGACAAGCTCCCCAGCATGGGTACTCCCCAGATCCTATCTTCCAATGAAGGAAATCAAACATTTTTAGGGTTTGATAGTGAAGGGAATGAGATGATTTCCAATGTATACCCCATTCAACCGGTACAAATCATTATGAGTATGGCTGATGTCATTAGCAAAATTAGATCTCATGAACACAGTACTTCACATGTAACCATGATAGATATTTTAACTGATTTTTCTGCTACTAAGAATCTTTTTCAGTACAATGACAATTTGCTTATAGCCACATGCGACAAAGAAAAGCATTTGCGGCTATTGGAGGAACTCCGAAGAATCCTAGGAAAAACGGGACAGACGTGTAACCCCATTAACGCACAATTGTCGCAGGAATCTGTGTCTTTTCTGGGGATTACAGTGGCAGCAAACGGTAGTAAGATAGCCACGGAGAAGGTAAAAGTCATCCTACAATTCCCTCTAACAGTGAGTATGCCCACTCTCAGATCTTTCCGAGGAGTGGTAAATTATTTGTGGGATATCATCCCTGATGGTGCGCATAAGTCCGCACCACTGTATGTTTGGGGGAAAAAGGAGCAACACACCAATCCAGTGCAGAAGCTTAAAGAAGCTTTAGCACAAGCGCCAGTATTAGCCAACCCAGAGTACCAACTGCCCTTTCACATTGAGACTGCCATATCAGAGACAGCCCTGTCAGCTGTTCTGGCACAGGAAATCCATGGGCAACAAAGACCCATATTATATGTTTCTAAAGCATTATTTCCTGTGGAAAGGAAGTACTCTCTATGTGAAAAACACCTTCTTGACACGTTGTGGGCAGTTAAATACTACACATACATCATAGGACTTAACACAGTCATTCTGCACATGCCCACTAAGTTTCTACTCACAGACAGAGTGGAAGATGGCAATGTATTCAATGCCAGACAGGCCCATTGGGCTCTGTTGCTCCAAAATCAAGGCATTAAAGTCAAACAAACAAATATTCGTTCCACTATTGCCCATGGCCTCCTTTTCCAAGGAACACCACATGAATGTGCTATCACCCCACAATCAGCGGCACAACATTTCTCTAGACCTTTGTCAGCAAATGAAAAGGTCCCGGAAAAGGCAGTCCCAATTTTCACAGATGGATCATGTTTTTACGTGGAGGGTTCCCCACATGCAGGATTGGGAATATACATTATCGATCCGCATGCAAAGACCCAAACATCAATCTTTCGGTCATGTCAAGTCAAATCAGCAAAATTCACTGAGATGGCTGCGATTGCTCATGCCCTAGAAATGAAATGATGAAATGATGAAAGGGGATCAAGAAATTGTTTTATACACAGATTCTGCATGGGTCTGTAAGGCTCTTACAGAATTTCTGCCCTTCTGGTACACCCACCAGTACATGTCCTCAGATGGGTCTCCACATAAACACGTATTCCTGGTGAAATATATTGCAACATTGGTGCAAAAGTTGCCAGTCAAAACATGGGGGTGCAAAGTAAAAGGTCATATAGGCACTGCCCCATACTGGGAACAAAATGACGTAGCAGATTGCTTGGCCAAACAAGGAGCACAAGGGGGGGAGATCTGGGAAATTCCTTTGAATTTACTGGGCTCAGTTTTGTGCCCCATTGTTTGTGCCTTCACAAAATTCTGCAACTAAAATGTTTTGCTTTCTTCCCTTTTAGAGCCATGAAGTCGATGTGGATTGTGATCCTGCTCTGATCAGACATACCAAGGGAGAGAAGACTGGACCGCTCATCAGCGTGATCGTTGACCAGAATACGGTCTACTGTCTAGAGGGGGAATCCGTCTTATTGCCTGTGGCCATTGTAGGGACTGTAGGGAAGCAAGTTTATTGGTGGAGTCCCATTGATAATCATCTAGTTTGGATGAATGGCGTTGCTGGGAAGATCACGGACTACCAGAACAGAGCCATGAGCTTTCACAACGGATCTTTATTGTTTATTGATTCAAGAGACACGGTTGAGGGATGCCGGAGAGTGGAAATATTCTTTCGTTATCTCCATCCTCTGGTCCAGCAACACTCATGCATCCACTCTTCAGTACGTCCCAGGGAAAATTACCTTGCAGGTGTCCCCAAATACTAACACCCCTACTCCTACAACTTTGTCCAAAAATACAGCTGCAATCCCCTATTACAAACCAACCTCCTTGGAATGCCCAACACTGCAAGAGGAACCACCTAGTGGCCTAACGGAAAACTCAATCCCTGGAATAATGTTTAATAACGTTAAGTTTATTCATGTGCAGGTGGTACTTGATTTGTCCCAGTGGAACATGGCCGAATTCGGCTCATGTGCCCGGACAAATGTATCTTTGTTTTACTCTTCCTTGCTAGTAGATTTGTATTACCTCCCAGGCAAGCAAACTCAGGATCCATTGGCAGAACCACAGGGGCATTTTCAGATCCAGAAAGGTAAAGGGCACGGACAGCATACTAGCATCCATCCCAGAACTTTTTGAAACTGACATGTCAATTTGGAACCAAGCCGATTTGACAGCGATTCGCCGGCATATCGGAAATGGTGAATAGGAAAAAGGTTCGGCAAGTGCTGAAACCAGTTCTGCAGGGTGTTAAGGGGCTTGCAGGGGAGGAAAGGTTTTGTTATTTAATTTTTTCTACGGTTTATAACATGAAGCTAGAGAGGATGGTATGGGCCAAGAGGTGATATGCACCGCGTATGGAAATTTTATCTTAAAAGACACAGATCTTACACAATGGTATTGTACTCACATTAATACTAGTGGTGGAATGAATGTACATTTTGGAGACACGTGCAAACCTTTGCCAGTTTCCACAATTTGAAGCATAGGGATAGTGACACCACACCCAAATAGAGGGCCATTTTCTTGCAAGAAAAGCCAGTCACTGTGCACCTACCGTGACCTAATGTACATATCCTTCACAATGTCGCTGCCGTGTTCCATCCACAAGAGGACTACTTTTAACACAATGGCGTCCATACACTCCCTCGGATACCTCGAGAATGACGTGTACAAGGAAAGGCTGCACCTCCCCGAAATGCTCATTCAAGTTCAAGGGCGATGGAAAGCACCGCACACTGCCTGCTGCACTGTCAAAGACAATAGATACGTATGCCGTTGTGATGTGTTTGAAACTGACACCCCAGTCTGTGGTCTAAACAATGACCCGGATCCCACAGCCAACGTAGCAAGGGACCCCCAACTGGAAAGTCCACGCCAACCACCTCAAGAAACCATTCCACGTGAAATGGAGGCTAACTGCCCAGTGAAGTGGTCAAAATGGAGAACACCAAGCACAAGGGTCACCTACCACATGGATGGACTGTACTGTGTCGTTACCAATCACCAGACATTCCTCTATGGGGGTCAGTCGTGTCCAAATACCCTATCCAAATTTTTGCTTCATTCCACATGAGTACAGTACTATTGGGCAAACTATAGAAACCCCATACCAGTGTTGACATCATTGAGAGTACACCCCTGAGGTCCCAGATCCTAGCACATACATACCCCATGTTGATGTAAAAATGTATACTTTGTCAGTAAACCTCCACAATCAAATTAGTAATGATATGGTGAAAACCGAGGAAAAGTTAAATGAACTTTTACATGATGGGGATTTTAGCTTAGTCACCACTAGAACCTGGAGGGAAATGGGATGAAAAGGTTTTCTCATATTGCAACGTGGGGTATTGATTTTTATGACGGGCATGGTGATATATCTTGGCTGACTTCTAAAAAAAAAAAAATGGCAGAGGGAGAAACTTAACATTCTAATGGATATCAGACATAAACAATTACTCACTTAAAGTGTGGCCTAGTCTCATCTGTCTCAACTGGCCACAAGGGGTCATCTGTTGCCCTGGGTGAATTGTTAATGTCTAATCGCCATTATTGTACATAGGTATAAATATATATTACGATAACAGTATATGTGTGGTGGGGGAGAAGTTCTGATAGATAATTTAAATAGGCTGACAGTTACGGCTTGAATATATCTAATTAGCACTCTCCGTATTTGATATGCATGATTGCTTTGTGAAGAAGGTGGCCGAAGACGACCAATCTACTACATCTTTTGACATACAAAGCAAGTCAGGAAGAAATCACAGTGGGAAAGGTTTGCACTTTATGGTGTCACCTGGAAACGACTGTACTCTTCCATGAATAGACAGGAGGTCTAATGAGTTAGAGGTAATTAGTTTAAACTTCAAACCTATACATAGCTAATAGATAGAACTAGGATGTTGCCCATATTTGGAAAGGATAGTAATGTCCAATCAGAGTGGGGTCAGGGACATATAGTTAAGGTGGAAGGAAGCTGTGACCATATTTGGAAAAGGCTATTTCAGCCAATCAGAAGTGACATCAGGATTATAAAGTCAGGGGGTCTCATCAATAGAATTAGAGAGAGATGATGAGAACTTCCCGGGCCCGGGATGTCAAGGTAACATCAGAATCTATCTTCTCCCCTGCACTTATTTACTTTGTCATAATTTGTTTTCTTAATACTTTTAGTGTGATGTGCTTATCTTGTATTTGAAACTAACTTTTATTTCCCTTACTTTAAAACTGTATATGTATGCAGTATGTTAGATAGCTAATATCTTTTCTCTAAATAAATGTGTTATGTTAAAGCTTTTCACTCTGGTCACAGAACCCTTATTTTAACCATATATCGTATATGCGAGATATTAAATCTTAAATATACAATATAATAATAATTATTATAAAAAGCAACAGTAGTAGGTAGGCTGTATTGCCATTGCAAATGCCATTTGTATTGATGTACTGTGTTAGATTGTCATTAATCTGCACCTACAAGCCAGTGTCACTCACTAGCACCCACCTAGTGCACATTTAGATCACCGATGACTGCCCAGGTACCGGGTGAAGCATCGGGAGCATATTGAAGTTCAGCTCCATCAGAGATCTACTCCATCTTGAAAGACAGACTATTTTATGCTTGATCCAGCTCCACCCACCTTTAGTCATTTTGAGGGTTTGATCGGCAGCCATCCTAAGGCACTCTCTATTCATCTCAGCTGATTCATTTTATCTGCTTCTGGGGGTAACTAACAGTGTGCTATTATTTAGATGTGTTTGCCTATTTCATTTAATATTCTAATTGCAATAGTTTTTGTTTGTAATTTGATATTCAGCTCATGTTATCATAACCTATAGGGTTAGATATTTTTTTTTCCTGATTGTTTTCTCCATATTGGCACAACTCACAGACAGACTCCACCTCTTAATCCAACTACAGGTGATTAACGAGTATAGTCTGTCAAATGCAGACGGTTGTTTTAGGTTTATTTAGGTTATATATGTTTTATATAGGTTATAATATATGTTCTCAGTGTGTTTTGTGTGTCTGTATTAGCTATATCAAGTTAGGGATTCGTTGTCAAATAAGTTCGGTGTCTGTTTTTCACTGTCAATCTGACTGTTATCTGTGATTGTTAGCAGCTTAATTGTAAAAAAAAATTTCTAGTTTTGCAGTCTGTACTTTCACAAATTTTTTTCTGTGCTTAAAATGATATCTGTGTACAGCAACGAATTTCAGGAATACAGTGCCTTGCGAAAGTATTCGGCCCCTTAAACTTTGCGACCTTTTGCCACATTTCAGGCTTCAAACATAAAGATATAAAACTGTAATTTTTTTTTTGAAGAATCAACAACAAGTGGGACACAATCATGAAGTGGAACGAAATTTATTGGATATTTCAAACTTTTTTAACAAATAAAAAACTGAAAAATTGGGCGTGCAAAATTATTCAGCCCCTTTAATTTCAGTGCAGCAAACTCTCTCCAGAAGTTCAGTGAGGATCTCTGAATGATCCAATGTTGACCTAAATGACTAATGATGATAAATAGAATCCACCTGTGTGTAATCAAGTCTCCGTATAAATGCACCTGCACTGTGATCGTCTCAGAGGTCCGTTTAAAGCGCAGAGAGCATCATGAAGAACAAGGAACACACCAGGCAGGTCCAAGATACTGTTGGGGAAAAGTTTAAAGCTGGATTTGGATACAAAAAGATTTCCCAAGCTTTAAACATCCCAAGGAGCACTGTGCAAGCGATAAGGGTGAAATGGAAGGAGTATCAGACCACTGCAAATCTACGAAGACCAGGCTGTCCCTCTAAACTTTCAGCTCATACAAGGAGAAGACTGATCAGAGATGCAGCCAAGAGGCCCATGATCACTATAGATGAACTGCAGAGATCTACAGCTGAGGTGGGAGACTCTGTCCATAGGACAACATATACTGCACAAATCTGGCCTTTATGAAAGAGTGGCAAGAAGAAAGCCATTTCTTAAAGATATCCATAAAAAGTGTCGTTTAAAGTTTGCCACAAGCCACCTGGGAGACACATCAAACATGTGGAAGAAGGTGCTCTGGTCAGATGAAACCAAAATCGAACTTTTTGGCAACAATGCAAAACGTTATGTTTGGCGTAAAAGCAACACAGCTCATCACCCTGAACACACCATGCCCACTGTGAAACATGGTGGTGGCAGCATCATGGTTTGTGCCTGCTTTTCTTCAGCAGGGACAGGGAAGATGGTTAAAATTGATGGGAAGATGGATGGAGCCAAATACAGGACCATTCTGGAAGAAAACCTGATGGAGTCTGCAAAAGACCTGAGACTGGGACAGAGATTTGTCTTCCAACAAGACAATGATCCAAAACATAAAGCAAAATCTACAATGGAATGGTTCACAAATAAACATATCCAGGTGTTAGAATGGCCAAGTCAAAGTCCAGACCTGAATCCAATCGAGAATCTGTGGAAAGAACTGAAAACTGCTGTTCACAAACGCTCTCCATCCAACCTTACTGAGCTTGAGCTGTTTTGCAAGGAGGAATGGGCAAAAATGTCAGGCTCTCGATGTGCAAAACTGATAGAGAAATACCCCAAGTGACTTACAGCTGTAATCGCAGCAAAAGGTGGTGCTACAAAGTATTAACTTATGGGGGCTGAATAATTTTGCACGCCCAATTTTTAAGTTTTTTATTTGTTAAAAAAGTTTGAAATATCCAATAAATTTCGTTCCACTTCATGATTGTGTCCCACTTGTTGATTCTTCAAAAAAAATTACAGTTGTATATCTTTTATTTTTTATTTTTTTTTCAATCAAGTTTAATTTTATTATGAAAAGTAGATGGTACATCAGATATTATACATCAAAAAAATATCAATACATTGTGATACAGAAATACATACTTTAGTAGTACATTTTATTCTAACAATACTTAGGTTCCAATTAAGGGACCACTCTATAGTCAGAGGTATAAAAAACAAAATTAAAGAAACAAACCCCTGTTTCTGTAAATCGATCCATCGGAGGTCGATTAATTATACGTATTCGTCAAACGCCAGACTACCACCAAGTATGATTCAAATTCATGGTAATCTATAGTATGTGTCAAATCATAAGTAATATTATTTGACCCCATGAGAATAATTAAATTCTAAACCTCCCACCCATAACCCTTCAAACATATCAGGGTCGAGTTGTTTCAACTAATGCATAGTTTCCCATCAATCCGTTTCATCCCCCATTACCAAAGCATTTTCATTTGGAGAATTTGAAGGGATAAAATGAAAAGACAAAGATTGAATAAACAACCACAAACTTTGGCAAACTGTTATTTCTGGATTATTTAAAAAAATATTCTGATATCAGAAAATATCATTAAACAACTAAATCAAGAATCTGTCCAAGGAAATGATTCCACCTCCAATATACTCTCCACAGATTCCATGAGTCAAAAGATATCATATCCAGAAATTCCAGTTTATCCAAATTGACCACAGAATGCATCCAAATGGCTAAAATAAAATTATATATGATAAAGAAAAGTACCAAGTCATTAACAACATATTCACGCATAGACAGTACCCTGTTCTAAAAAATAGAAATAAAAGAAAATTTAAAGAAATCGGACCAAAAGATAAATAGGCAGTTTTATATCTTTATGTTTGAAGCCTGAAATGTGGCAAAAGGTTGCAAAGTTCAAGGGGGCCGAATACTTTCGCAAGGCACTGTAATTTATTGGTCAATAATCTTATCTATTTATTTTCAAATTGGAGGCACTGCCATACATCTATCAAATAAATTATTAATAAACTGTAATTGACCTAATTAATCATTCAAATGTCCTGACAATGCGCAGCTGTGGGGATAGGTCAGGCAGGTTTGGACTAGTATCCGAGCATGCCTAAGCTTATCCCCACTGTCAACCTAGAACAAGCAAGTTCCTTCTGTCAACCTACCCATGCTCCGATCCAGCCAAGTAAGGGATTCTCTAACTTGATGGATTTTCAGCCCAGCCTTAACAATAAGGAAGTCCTTCTTTCCTCATTACTAGAACGTGGTTAACAACAGGTTCCAGTCTTTCAGGCTGGGGAGGAGTGTTCCAGTCCCTCATGGTGACAAGGTCACCTGTGGAAGCTAAGCTCCCCATAAACATCCTGGAACTCAGAACAATAAAAATGGCTCTGCAACATTGGATCCCCCTTCTTCGAGGACATCCAATCAGGGTTCAGTCAGGCAATGCCAGGGCTGTGGCCTACATCAACTATCAAGGGGCACTAGGAGTCATGCAGCCTTTAAATAAGCAAGCCATATAATCTTTTGGATGGAGGCTCACTGTCCAGCGATCTCTGCAGTCCAAATCCCAGGAGTAGACAACTAAAAAGTGGATTACCTCAGCCATCACTGCCTTGATCAAGGGGAATAGACTTCTGAAGACATCTTCAACCTAATATATGTAAGGTAGGGCACCCCAGATATGGACATTCTGTCTTCCAGATGCAACAACAAACTACATTGGTTTGTGGCCAGGACCAAGGACCCTTTATCACTGGGATTGGATGCCTTGATAATCCCCAGGTCTCAATTCAGACTAATCTATACCTTTCACCCAGTGGGAAGTCTACCTTCTCTGCTCCACAACATAAAGCAGGAGAAAAAGCCAGTAAATCTCATTGCACCAAACTGACCCAGAAGAAACTTGTACACAGATTACTGGGAGGTGACCACTGGCCTCTTCATAACAGGCCAGACCTGCTGTTCAAGGGCCCTTTGTTTCATCCTGCTTCTCAGTCCCTGGCTTTAATGGCAAGACTGTTAAAGCCCAGGTCCTAAGAGACAGAGGGGTCTCTGTATCTATCATTCCTACCTTGGCGTGGCGGTACGTCTATGTAGGGCACACGGGCGCCGCCACCTCTCTCCAGCCACCCTCTCTATGACCAATGGATAGATTCATGCATAGCATGAATCTATCCATGGCCGCCGCTACCACCCCTTATTCAGGAGCCTGGCCCCTTTTGGGTGCCAGGCACATGAATTACAGCGATGGGGGGGTGTTTTTGAAGCACCTGATTAGAGCCATAGGCTCTTATAGTTGTCAAAAAAGGTGACCTGCAAGCGCCATGCTTGACGCTCGCAGTTCACCCAGGTGTGTTGGAACAGCGAATTAATATTTTCTTTCCTAACACTGAACCGCCTCTGATTTGAATGCACAGTGGCAGCATTTGATGGGCACAGTGGCAGCATTTGATGGGCACAGTGGCAGCGTTTATTGGCACATTGGCTGCATTTGATGGGCACAGTGGCAGCGTTTGGTGGGCACAGTGGCAGCATTTCATGGGTACAGTGGCAGCGGTTTATGGGCACAGTGGCTGCGTTTGATGGCACAGTGGCTGCAATTGATGTTTTTTTCCAGAATTTTTCAGTTTATTTGCGCCCCCTCCAAAAAAATTTGAGCACCAGCCGTCACTGCTACCTTAAAAAAGGCAAGAAAAGTCACTTAAAGAGAGATCTACTACTGTACCTTAGAGTCCTTCTTTACCTGGTGTCAACACAAGATATTTAATTCTAGTGCTTACTCTGTGCCTCACATTCTGCTCTTCCTACAATCAGTTCTTGACCAGAACTTATCGTTAAGCAGGACAGATTTTGGCCTTGTTCATTTTTTTTTTCAAAAGCCTCTGGCTTTGCCCTCCCTTGTCAAAACCTTTATTCAAGGTTTATCTTGCAGCAAGCATGTGCGCTTTAGCATATCAACTTGGTTCTCTTTGCCCTGCAAAAACCACCCTTTATACCCACCGGGGATATTCCCTAGATTACCTATTTTTCAAGGTGGCCCTTTTGGTTCCTATCATGCCTGTCAGACGTGTTTCTGAGTTGGCAGCTCTCTCTTGTAAAGAGTCAGTCCCTCACCTCAGTGAAGCCTTCCACCTCAGTACCTCACATTTTGGTCAGTACTTGGCCTTCGGCGCTCTTAAAGGACAAATTTTAGCCTTGTCCATTCATTTTTCAAAAGCCTCTTGCTTTACTTGCCCTTTTCAATACCTTTAATCAAGGTGTATATTGCATCAAGCTCCACTTTCAGCACTCTGTACTTCCTTGGGATATAAACTTAGTTCTCTATGCCATGTATGACCCTACCTGTGAACCCATCAGGGATATGGTGGTTAGTTAGCTTAGTCGTTAGCACTTCTACCTTTCAGCAGTATGGTAACTGGTTTGAATCCCAACCAAGGCACCATCTGCATTGTATGTACTCATTCTATGTTCTGTGCTTGCATGGGTTTCCTCTATAGCTGGACATCTTAGAGAACGCATTATACAGGGATATGGGAAATGGCAGAGACATAGATACGTAAACACGCACACCCACACAGGTTGAACTGTGTGGACTGGTGTCTTTGTTCAACCATTCCAACTAATTTATGTAACTATATTCCCTTAGATGACCTCTCTTGCAAAATTGCCTTTTTGGTTGAAATCATGTCTGTCTGAGTTGGCTCTCTCCTTTAAGGAGCTGTTGCTCATTCTTCAAAATGACTTAGTCTTAAGCCCCATACACACTATCAGTTTTCCTGATGGTTTTCTCTTCAGGTTTACCAAAACCATCTAATATGAGGTCAAACCTTAAGCGTTTCAATTTGAATGCAATCAGGCAGGTCCTTGTACTACATGGTTTTGGTAAACCTGAAGAGAAAACCAGCAGGAAAACTGATAGTGTGTATGGGGCTTCACACTCAAAACCATTATTTGTGGTATGGTGTTATCTCAATGAAGACATTGTCCTTCCATAGTCAGAACCATAACAATGCACCTCAAAGAAACAGCTTTAACAAAGGAAGACAGATTTTCCATTTGTCCCATCCTCAGGACCTTGCAAGGGACACCTTGCTTCCAAGTCCACCATCACTTGATGGATAAGAAGTCTAATCAATAGAGCTTACACTCTCAATGGACAAATCTACCAGATCTTGAGCATTTCCTGGGAATTTCAGCACCAAGCCCATGTAGTCCATCTTGGTAAGTGTAACGGGAGGGCCTGTGGGACCCAGAGGCTCTTGCAGGGTGTGGGGTACTCCTGTTTCAGCTTCACCGATGACTCTTGTGTCTAAAGTCATCCTATGTCCTCTAGGGGCATAGGATGACTGAGAAATTATATCTTGGATTACAGGAGATGGGACAATAATGATAATTCACAATGTATTCCAGGATATCTTGAAATATTACAGGTTGTTGATTCTAAACCCAACCGGTCAATAGAGTGATTCATTCAATGTGGGAACACAGACTGTTAAGGTGTTTAATGTTGTCTGCTACTGTCATGTACATGAACCTTAGTCTGGCTCTCAAGAACCTTTCATTGTGTGATGCAAATTGACACTGTATTGTGTGAATTTCTATTGATGATAAATGTGTATTGTATAGCAGGTGAGAAGAGCTTATTTCGGAGTCACCTTGTCTGAGTAAATGATTAGTAACTAGCTCATGTAGATTATCTCGGAGACAGAATGTCTGTCTCCTAAAATATGTGTATTGAGCTCCTTGTGTCATGTTGTGGGTGGAGTTAAGTCATTGTTCCTTGGGGTTTCTAACTGTATAAAAGCCTGAGTTTACCATTAAAGTGACTATCCGTTTTGAACCAGAGAACAGAGCTGTGTGTCTAGTTTCTGGGGAATCCATATGGGCTGTGTTCGTCTGCTGGATTGTGGAGTGTCGATAAGCTGTCGTGGGTTGGTGGAATGGAATATCTTTAACGGCGTTAACCCCTGACCTTTACAGTAAGGTTGCCATCTAGTCCTCTGTTCATACCTTTTGAAAGTTCTGCCAGGTGGACATCCAATCTTCTGTGGATGCAACTTTCAGGCACAAGGATTTTGAAGCAGCTCTCTGAAGTTGGGTCTGTTGACCTATGTTATTGTCAGGCCTGTTGGCACAGCTTTGTTTCCCTAGTTGTTGTTACCCACTGTGGCGGACCCCCGTACTCAAGAGGAGTATGTCCGCCATATAAGCTTCCCTTGTCCTGTACCAGCACGATCCAAGACCCCTTAGCCCACTCAGTCACTTGTTGAGACATCAGTGTAGGGTGGTAACAAACATAAGACTGTTTATTCAAACACAGGCACAAAGAGATATACAGTTGTGGCCAAAAGTTTTGAGAATGACACAAATATTTGTTTTCACAAAGTTTGCTGCTAAACTGCTTTTAGATCTTTGTTTCAGTTGTTTCTGTGATGTAGTGAAATATAATTACACGCACTTCATACGTTTTCAAAGGCTTTTATCGACAATTACATGACATTTATGCAAAGAGTCAGTATTTGCAGTGTTGGCCCTTCTTTTTCAGGACCTCTGAAATTCGACTGGGCATGCTCTCAATCAACTTCTGGGCCAATTCCTGACTGATAGCAACCCATTCATTCATAATCACTTCTTGGAGTTTGTCAGAATTAGTAGGTTTTTGTTTGTCCACCCACCTCTTGAGGATTGACCACAAGTTCTCAATGGGATTAAGATCTGGGGAGTTTCCAGGCCATGGACCCAAAATGTCAACGTTTTGGTCCCCAAGCCACTTAGTTATCACTTTTGCCTTATGGCACGGTGCTCCATCGTGCTGGAAAATGCATTGTTCTTCACCAAACTGTTGTTGGATTGTTGGAAGAAGTTGCTGTTGGAGGGTGTTTTGGTACCATTCTTTATTCATGGCTGTGTTTTTGGGCAAAATTGTGAGTGAGCCCACTCCCTTGGATGAGAAGCAACTCCACACATGAATGGTCTCAGGATGCTTTACTGTTGGCATGACACAGGACTGATGGTAGCGCTCACCTTTTCTTCTCCGGACAAGCCTTTTTCCTAATGCCCCAAACAATCGGAAAGAGGCTTCATCGGAGAATATGACTTTGCCCCAGTCCTCAGCAGTCCATTCACCATATTTTCTGCAGAAGATCAATCTGTCCCTGATGTTTTTTTTGGAGAGAAGTGGCTTCTTTGCTGCCCTTCTTAACACCAGGCCATCTTCCAAAAGTCTTTGCCTCACTGTGCGTGCAGATGCGCTCACACCTGCCTGCTGCCATTCCTGAGCAAGCTCTGCACTGTTGGCACTCTGATCCCGCAGCTGAATCCTCTTTAGGAGACGGTCCTGGCGCTTGCTGGACTTTCTTGGGCACCCTGAAGCCTTCTTCACAAATGCAGTGGAAATTTTTTTATGGGATTAAGTTAATTTTCATGGCAAAGAGGAACTTTGCAATTAATTGAAATTCGTCTGATCACTCTTCATAACATTCTGGAGTATATGCAATTTCCCATCTCAAAAACTGAGGCAGCAGACTTTGTGAAAATTAGTATTTGTGTAATTCTCAAAACTTTTGGTCATGGCTGGACACTCTGGGACAATCCCCCCTTCTTTGCATAATGACACAGGGCTGGGTAAACTTTACCTCCTCCAGTAACATGACACACAGGTGTATTTACCTTTCCAGCAGTAGACAGTCCTCAGGAGACTCGAATTGAGTGTATTTGGGCGTTTTTTTTGTTTTTAACATTGGTGACCCTAGACCTGTCCAAAATAGCGGTAAAAAACGCTGCGACAAATCGCAGTAAAAAATGCCGCAAATATCGCGGCAAAAAACGCAGCAAAATCGCGGAAAAACACTACGCTCAGGTGTGAATGCAGCCTAACAGTGTAGTGCGGGGATAAGCAATTAGCGGACCTCCAGCTGTTGCCAAACTACAAGTCCCATCATGCCTCTGCCTCTGGGTGTCATGCTTGATGCTGTCAGAGTCTCGCTATGCCTCATGGGACTTGTAGTTTGGCAACATCTGGAGGTCCGCTAATTGCATATCCCTGGTGTAGTGCAAGCCAGCAGGGACACTTTCCATGCTGCCCCCTGCAAAGTGCTGCCCTAGGCCTTGGCCTTGTTGGCCTAGGCCAGGATACAGCGTTGGTGCTGGAGATAATTGTTCTTTGGGCTGTGAAGAAACAAAGTTAAACATGTAAAGGAAAAAAACATTATGGGTTTCCATCTTGTAATCACTGCAATATTACACTATTCCAAGTATAATAAAGTCGTATTTTGATTTCATATAGTCTGTAAAAATGTTCTTTTGCAGCAAAAAGCAGTGCAGCCATAGGCACATTTTGTGAACTGCTTTCCTATTTTTTTCCTGGTTAGAAATAGTGATTTGGTTTACCATTGTCTTGACAATATTATCTTTTTCTCAAAACCTTTCAGTTCATGTTATAGATCTAGCGATGGCCACTTGGCCAGAGTTTGGCTGTCTTATAAATGACAAGAAAAGTCACCTTCGGACCACTCAATCCCTAATTTATCTGGGTTCCCCATTCAGCATTAGAGAACACAGCATCATTTCCAGAACAAAGCCACGAGCAACACTTCAGAGGTTTTACTGAAAGAATAATTGTCAGCCAGAAATTGTTTGGTATACTTAAGAATTCTTTTAGTGACTATTGCCATGGTGCATGGGTACCCTGGCAACACACATAAGCTTTCAGCTGTCTTTTATGAACCAATGGGATTGTCAGTCGTTATATAAAAGCATCAGGCATAAAGCACAGCTTCCATTGGTATTTACAATAACTTGAAAATGAACAAGCATTATGTACTGGTACACTAGATTGCAGTCACATACAATGTAAGCAGAAGTGTTTAGATGAGTATTGTAAGCATTTAGCGCAATGTGGTAGCTTTTCTGTCTCTTAAAGGGCTTTTTATCACTGATAAATGTAGAATGTTATAGTTCTAAGCAAGGAGATACTTTAAGTTCAAATTATTAAAGAAACTCCTGTCTCCAGGCAGATTGCTCACTTGTTTGATATTATGTGGATTGCTAGGAATTAAGCCCGTACACACAGTGGCGTCACTAGGTTTGGTGTAACCCGGTGCGGTAAAACATGGTGTCACCCCACCTCTGTCTAGGCTTCCCAGCACCAAGCAGGCAGCGCACGGGCACGCCGTCGTAACTCTGAATCTACGCCATCGTAAATTTAAGCGTATTCTGGAAACCAGATACGCTTAAATTAGGCTAAGATACGACCGACGTAAGTCTCTTACGCCATCGTATCTTAGGGTGCATATTTACGCTGGCCACTAGGTGGCGCTTTCGTTGATTTCGGCGTAGAATATGCAAATGAGCTAGATACGCCGATTCAGAACCGTACGTGCGCCCGGCGGATTTTTTTTACGTCGTTTGCGTGAGGCTTTTTCCGGCGTAAGGTTGCTCCTGCTATATGAGGAGTAACCAATGTTAAGTATGGACGGCGGAACAGCGTCGATTTTTGCATCGTTTACGTCGTTTGCGCAAGTCATTCGCGAATAGGGCTTTGCGTAAATTACGTTCACTTTGAAAGCATTGACTATTTGCAACGTGATTAGGAGCATGCGCACTGGGATACATTCACGGACGGCGCATGCGCCGTTCGTTAGAGACGTCATTTACGTGGGGTCATGTTTTATTTACATAAAACACGCCCACCTCTTTAGAATTTGAATTCGGTGTGCTTACGCCGGCAGATGTACGCTACACCGCCGTAACTTAGGGCGCAGGTTCTTTGTGAATCCAGCCCCAGCCTCACTAAGTTATGGCGGCGTAGCGTAACGGAGATACGCTACGCCCGCACAAACTTACGGCGGGCTATCTGAATCTAGCCATATATATATATATATATATATATATATATATATATATATTTTTTTTTTTCTAACACCCTAGAGAATAAAATGGCGGTCATTGCAATACTTTTTGTCACACCGTATTTGCGCAGCGGTCTTACAAGCGCACTTTTTTTGGAAAAAATTCACTTTTCTTAATTAAAATGTAAGACAACAGTAAAGTTTTTATATTGTGAAAGATAATGTTACACCAAGTAAAATGATACCCAACATGTCACGCTTCAAAATTGGGCCCGCTCGTGGAATGGCGTCAAACTTTTACCCTTAAAAATCTCCATAGGCGACGTTTAAAAAATTCTATAGGTTGCATCCTTTGAGTTACAGAGAAGGTCTAGGGCTAGAATTATTGCTCTCACTGTAACCTTTTTGTGGTTAGAACACCGTTTTCATATGCGGACGGTACTCACGTATGCAAGCTCGTCGGGACATGGCGCTTTAAAAAAATGTTTTTTTGTTTTCTTATTTATTTTTATTTATTTTATTAATTTTTACACAAAAAAAAAAAATGGGTCACATCCCTTGTAATAGAAAAAAGCATGACAGGTCCTCTTAAATATGATATCTGGGGTCAAAAAGACTAAAATGCAAAAAAAATAAAAAATTTGTCATTTGAAAAAATGACAACAAGAAAATGTCCCTTTAAGAAGCATGGGCGGAAGTGACGTTTTGACGTTGCTTCCGCCCTCCTATGCTATGGAGATGGGTGGGGGCCATCTTGCCCTCACTCGTATCCCAGCCGAGCAGGAGGAAGGACCCGATCGCCTCCGCCGCTGCCGACGGCTCCGGTAAGCGACGGAAGGTACTGTAGAGCGACGGGAGGGGGCCCCTCTCCCACCGCCGATAACGGTGATCTTGCGTCGAATCCGCTGCGGAGACCACTGTTATCGTTTAGAGGAATTTGTGTTGACCCCGCATTTTTTACGTTTTATTTGAAAAGCGCATGCGCCGTCCGTAAAATATCCCAGTGTGCATTGCTCTAAATGACGTTGCAAGGACGTCATTGCTTTCGACGTGAACGTAAATTACGTCCAGCCGTATTCGCGAACGACTTACGCAAACGACGTAAAAAATTCAAAATTCGACGCGGGAACGACAGCCATATTTAACATTGAGTACGCCTCATGATAGCAGGGGTAACTATACGCCGGAAAAAGCCGAACGCAAACGACGTAAAAAAAAAGCGCCGGGCGGTCGTTCGTTTCTGAATCGGCGTAAATCCTCATTTGCATATTCCTCGCGTAAAACATACAGAAGCGCCAGCCTGAAATTGCAGCCTAAGATCCGACGGTGTAAGTCACTTACACCTGTCGGATCTTAGGGATATCTATGCGTAACTGATTCTCGTCGTATCTCTTTCTGAATCCGGCCCTATGTCTACATTTCTTACATGGTGGGCACCTCCCACATGCATAAAAACCAGTTAGAAGAAGGAAGATCCCTCCTACTTTAACCACAGGAGGGTCAACCACACTCGGGCAATAATGTCCCTCAGCGTGGGTGCCCTCCTATAAATGAACCTGGTTGTATGATAGTACCCAACACTTGATCTTTGTGCAAGATGTTCCAATGTTTCATAATGATTTTCTCAAACTTTTGTTTATATATTATATATATTATAATTAAGAATGATCCGAAGTTCAGTATTATCTGCCTTTAATAGTGGTTTGGGCCGAGAGCCTGCCACCAAAAGGGCTCAATCCATATCATCAACCTTTTTAATTTCGCCAATAATCTCATGTTTATTATATTTCTTCTCCAGAAAACGTTTAGCAAGGATATCTGACTGCGCAAAATAATCTGCCCCCAGAGTACAATTACGCCACAGGCGAATAAACTGGCATCTGGGGATGTTACACAGCCATGATTTGTGATGGCAGCTAAGGGTATGTACCCATTTCTATCAGACTGTTTAAAAAAATTCCTAGTTTTAAAACAAGAACCTTATCTAAAGTTTTCTAGATCCAAGAATGCTACGCAAGAGGCGTCAGAGTTCCAGGTCAATCTAATATTTTTTGTATTCCCATTTAATTTGGACATAAAAAGTTGTAATCTGCTCAGATTACCCTCCCAAATAATAATAAGGTCATCGATATAACTAAAGTATCGTTTCAATTGAACTGGTCTTTCGCTAAAGATAACCTCTTCCTCCCATAATGCCATAAACAAATTGGCGAGGCTAGGTGCAAAACGTGCACCCATAGCGACGCCAAGTGTTTGTAGGAAAAATCTATGGTCATACCAAAAGTAATTCCTAAACAGGCAAAAATCCAATGCATCCAAAAGAAAACGCTGTAATGAGATCAGAGGAGCCCAAGGCCCATTTAACTGATTTGATGGCATCATGGTGGCCTATGATGGTATATAATGAGCCCATGTAAGCCGTGACAAGAAGACTATTATCACAGGCAGGCGTGGACTCAATAATCTGAATAGCGTGTCTTGTGTCCTTAAGATATGCAGTGGTGGTAGAAACCAAAGGCTTAAGGAAATGATCAATATATTGGCCCAGGCGTGCAGTGACCGAATCTATTCCATTAACAATGGGTTTACCATTTTTAAAGCATTTTTGTGCACCTTAGACAGAAAATAGATAATAGGCCTCCTGCATGCACTGGGATCCAAATATAAAGATTCCTTTTTGTTAAGAACACCTTTAGTAAGGCCCTGTTGAATAAGTGATTGAAGCTCATTCTTATAAATGAAGACAGGGTCATTACTTAGTAATTGATAAGTGGACTGGTCAGATAACAATCTGTTAATTTCCTCATTATAATAAGTTTTGCTCATTACCACCAGACCACCCCCCTTATCAGCGGGTCTAACCACAACATTTTTTTTTTCTCCAAGGATGCAATCCCTAATTTGAGATAATGTGGATCCCTAACCTTTTTAATTTTTATGGATTCTAGATCACTAGCAACCATGGGCCAGATTCAAGTAGAAATACGTTATGCTGCGGCGGCGTAACGTATCCCATTTACGTTAGACCGCCGCAGGTTTACAGCGTAAGTGCCTGATTCACAAAGCTCTTACCTGTAAACTTGCGGCGGTGTAACGTAAATCCGCTCGGCGCAAGCCCGCCTAATTCAAATGGGGCGGGCACCATTTAAATTAGGCGCGTTCCCGCGCCGAACGTACTGCGCATGCTCCGTCCGTCAAATTACCCAACGTGCATTGCGCTAAATGACGTCGCAAGGACATCATTGGTTTTGACGTTAACGTAAATGGCGTCAGCGCCATTCACGGACGACTTACGCAAACGACGTGAATTTTAAAATTTCGACTCGGGAACGACGGCCATACTTAACATGGGTTACACCACCTAGAGGGCAGCCTTAGTTTTACGCGGCGTATCTCGACGGAAACAACGTAAATTTAGAGCGACGGTTAAAGCGTACGTTCACGAATCGCCATAACTAGTCATTTGCATATTCTACGCCGACCGCAATGGAATCGCCACCTAGCGGCCGGCCTAGAATTGCATCCTAAGATCCGACGGTGTAAGTCAATTACACCTGTCGGATCTTAGGGATATCTATGCGTAACTGATTCTATGAATCAGCCGCATAGTTACGACGGGCGGATCACAGAGATACAACGGCGTATCAGGAGATACGCCGTCGTATCTCTTTTGTGAATCTGGCCCTATGTTCTGAAACACCTCTATGTGTTTATGGTCATGTTTTGGTGGGTTAATAACTGACTTGTTTGACAGATTAGAGTGTACCTCCTGAGGGACAATAGGGGCAGAAACAGAAACAGGAACTGGACGGGGTGCTCCAGGCTTGGAAAGAACTTAAGTCCCTTGTCTAGGACCTTAAGTTCATCCATTGATAGTTCTAGGCCACTGATGTTAAAATCACCAGCTCCTGCTACCGTCTTTGCCTTTTGAGTTCTTCTTCTGGCTCTTCTTGCTCTCTTGGCCTTCTTTTTCCACCTTGTTGGTTCCCCTTTGGGGTCTGTCCCCATTGGTCTTGCCAATGGGGCTGGCGCTGTCCTAAAAAATCGTCACTTTGACCATTGTCATCATGAGGCAGTGGTGCAAAACGGTTTTGAACTGGGACAGAGGGGGGCTCATAATATGGCTCATCCCCTCTTGGGTACGCATTTCCTCTCCCACGTGTATCTTGATTTTGATATTGAAAGCTATCCCTGTTGGGGGGACATGACTCATGCCTCAAGAACAATGCCTGAGCCCCACCTCATGGAAGACACGGAGCTGGTCTGTAAGACCCCCTTCGGTACTGGACTTTGGCTGCAGGGTGCTCTACAGGATATCGACCTGCTGGGGTTTTCCTTGGGAAGAAGCTAGTGCCTCAGAGAGAAAAGTCCATAGGTACTCCCCTACCCCCCCCAATCCCTGGGGGTCATCCCTGGAACCTGGGCCACAACTTTAGTGCATAGTGCTGGGAGGTATGAGCCTTTAGGCTGGGAGCAGTGTGTCACAGGGGGGCCAAACACTTTAAATGTGTCACGGAAATCTTACGATATGCAACACTTTTCTCCCTGCTGAGGTGATTTTGTTCATAAATATAAGAGACCATTGCTCCCCTTCACAATTTCTGTATTAAAAATAGATGGCAAAACAAAGTTAAAAAGCAATTAAAAAACAACAATAAAAAATATAGCACAACGTGCAACAGATCAGAATGACATGTGCACATATATAACAAAAATGCATATGGAATCCTTGCTGAATCTACCCAAAGTGGGGTATATGGGACTGAAGCCTCAGGCATTATGCCCTTCTCATATTCAGCACTTTTGTGATTATCCTAAGGACACACAGGGGCACCTATCACTTGGAGGAGTTATCCCGACACTTTGTTTTTGTTACGCTATTTAGAACCAGATGCACTTTTGATCATGTCTATCTGTTGCACTTTGTGACATATATATATATATATATATATATATATATATATACACCGTATTTATCGTGGTATAACGCTCTCCCGCGTATACCGCGCACCCCTAAAGTTGACCCGAATCCTGTGTAAAAAAAGTTTTTTTTGTACTTACAGTTTTGGTGTCTTGCGCGGCGTCCATCGGCGGCCTCGTCGGGTCCGGCGTTCGTCTGCGGCTTCGGGTGTCCTCTTCGGCGGGTCCGGCGTCCTTCTGCGGCTTCGGGTGTCCTTCTGCGGCTTCGGGTGTCCTTCTGCGGCGGGTCCGGTGTCCTCTTCGGCGGGTCCGGCTTCCTTCTGCGGCGTCCTCGCGGCGTCCTCCCCGCTCGTTTCCCGCGCCGAGTTTGAATACTGCGCCGACATATAAAGAGCGCATTACACTCGTGTATTGTCGGCAATGCTCGGCTACCCGCGCTGACGTCCTGTACATCCAGAACATGAGCGCGGAAGGAGCCGAGACTGCCCGACTATACCCGAGTGTACTGCGCTCAGTATATGTCGGCGCAGTATTCAAAACTCGGTGCGGAAAAGCGGGTATCGGCGTATACAGCGCACCCACGATTTTGCCCTGATTTTCAGGGCAAAAAAGTGCACGGTATACCGTCCGATAAATATTTTACCTTTTTTATAGCTTTTTTACTTTGTTTTGTATTGGCATCTATTTTTAAGACAAGAATTATGATGGTGGGGGGGGGGGGGGGGGTGCTGTTCTATATTGTATTTACGATTGATGTACAGTGGTGTAAAATTATGCACATGGTTTCAATCAGCAGCCAGTATATAGAATACAACAGTAGGGGTTTACATTTTATGTAGTTTTTTCACGTTTAAGGATTTGTTTAGTGTTTTAAGCTCAAGTGTTGTTTTGCTTGCGTCTATCTAGCAAGGTTACTTTGCGGTGCAAGCAAGTCAACTGCAGTGTGTAATTGTGCTTTTACTATACAAAAATTCTGTACATACAAAACTATTACAATATTCAAAATACAGTACAAGACTGACAGATATCCCTAACAAGCAAAATGTCTAGCAAATAAACAGCCTATGGTCTGGAACAGTAGAAATACACTTAAAAGTTACTTAGCTGCAGTTACTGTGTTCGTGATCTCCATTGACCAAGAGACCTCTGGAAATCAGGCACCTTCTTGTTCGCTTATTACAGATAAGAGTGTTTTTGTGTTAATCCATGTTGAGTGGCTTCAAGCTTATACCTTACAATCCCTTTTATATGTTGACAAATAGCCAGATTCAGGTAGCTTTACGCCGGCATATCAGTAGATACGCCAACGTAACTCTGAATCGACGCCGTCCTAAATTTAAGCGTATTCTGGAAACCAGATACGCTTAAGTTAGGCTAAGATACGAGCGGCGTAAGTCTCCTACGCCGTCGTATCTTAGGGTGCAATATTTAGGCTGGCCGCTAGGTGGCGCTTCCGTTGAGTTTGGCGTAGAATATGTAAATGACTAGATACGCCGATTCACGAACGTACGATTGCCTGTCACAGTAAAGATACGCCGTTTACGTAAGGCGATTCCCGGCGTAAAGATAAAGCTGCCCCCTAGGTGGCGTAGCCAATGTTAAGTATGGCCGTCGTTCCCGCGTGGAAATTTGAAAATTTTACGTTGTTTGCGTAAGTCGTCCGTGAATAGGGCTGGACGTAATTTACGTTCACGTCGAAACCAATACGTCCTTGCGGCGTACATTGGAGCAATGCACACTGGGATATGTACACGGATGTCGCATGCGCCGTTCGTAAAAAACGTCAATCACGTCGGGTCACCCCCCATTTACATAAAACACGCCCCCTTATCCTCATTTGAATTAGGCGCGCTTACGTCGGCCCCATTTAGGCTACGCCGCCGTAACTTAGGAGGCAAGTGCTTTGTGAATACAGCACTTGCCTCTCTGACTTACGGCGGCGTAGCTTAAATACGATACGCTACGCCGCCTGAAAGATGCGCCGCCGTACCTGAATCTGGCTAAATGTTTACAAACTCATTTACCTTAACAACCGACTAACAGAAATACATCTCTAATTCTTTCAGTTTGAGAGACCCTCTCTTACCTGTTTAGTGTAGCTATAGAGAGAGACAATACCCTGTTCAAATTGTCAATTGAATACAATAGTATCTATGTTCCCATTGTATCTAACAGCATTTGTTTGAGAAGTTCTCTGTCTGTTAAAGCAGAATGCTATGAGTCTTATAACTCAACACATTTCGTCCTTGATTTTTCTCTCGGATTACACACAGAAATTCTCTTCATTACTAACAACTCATTATACACATACATTTTCCTTGAATGCATCCCCTCCCATATTTCTGTCACTGAGAAGGTGGTTCTGTCTTTAACCACTTGCTTACTGGGCACATATACCCCCCTCCTGCCCAGGTGAAATTTCAGCTTTCGGCACTGTGTCGCTTTAACTAACAATTGCACAGTCGTGCGATGTGGCTCCCAAACAAAATTGACGTCCTTTTTTCCCCACAAGTAGAGCTTTCTTTTGGTGGTATTTGATCTAAACAACAAAAAAAACGTGCTGGTGTCCCCCCCCCTGCCCTCCAATCCCCGGCAGCAGCTGGCGTGTGAAAACACAAAGCAAAATAAACAAAAGAAAAAAACGCGCCACAAAAGTCTATTAAGTCACACTCAATAAAGATGTAATAAGTCCGTGGTTGATCAAATGGCACATATACGGTCACAGGTATTCTGATACAATCCTTGCAATGGCAACTCCTACGTTCCACACCACCCAGTGACACATATGCATAAAGTGACCCTCCACCGGAAAATGGAAAGCCGCTTACCAGAAGGCAAGCGGTTTGGGGCAGATGGCTATAACCCAGCCTAGGCCTTTAATCCTCGGATATTTCACCAGGAAGCTCTCCGTCCCCTGAGCGTGATGTCTCAGCACCACAAACGAGCGTTTAAAATCTGCATAAATCGCCTGTGCGGTTTTTATTTTTTGCGCTATAAACAAAAAATACAATATTTTTTACTTGTTGCTATAATAAATATCCCAATTTAAAAAAAAAACTCATTTTTTTTCTCAGTTTAGGCCGATACGTATTCTTCTACATATTTTTGGTAAAAAAAAAAATTGCAATAATTTGGTTTGTGCAAAAGTTATAGCGCCTACAAAATAGGGGACAGAATTTTTTTTTTTTACTAGAAATGGCGGCGATCTGCGATTTTTATTGGGACTGCGACGTTATGGCGGACACATCGGACACTTTTGACACATTTTTGGCGCCATTCACATTTATACTGCGATCAGTGCTATAAATATGCACTAATTACAGTATAAATGTGACTGGCATTGAAGGGAACACTAGGGGGTGAGGAAGGGGTTAAATGTATTCCCTGCATTGTGTTCTAACTGTAGGTGGAGGGGGGGTGACTGGGGGAGGTGACCGATCTATGTCCCTTTGTACAAGGGACACAGATCAGTCTCCTCTCCAGAGACAGGACGCTGTCTCTGTGTAAAACGGCAATGAGAGATGATCTCATATGTTTACATATGAGATCATCTCTCATTGGCCGCACAGATCGCATCGCAAACAGGCACTCTGATTGGCCGTTTCCAAGGGACACAGCCAACACAGAGTTTCCCCGCTGCGCGCTCTGGAGCGCGCGCGGGGAACGCCCTAAGGGGCGGACGTCAATTGACGTCCAGTTGGATTTTCAGGTCCGCGCTGTAGCCGTCATTCGGCTATAGCGCGGGTCTGAAGAAGTTAAAGTTCATTAGAAAGTTCATTAGAAAGTCCATTCTAAAGTTCTTTAGAAACAAGTCCAGGCTTGTAATACATCAAAGGCCTTGCTCTCCACAGCTCTTGTAGTCCTCCATTATTCTGTCCATCATAAAACCACTTTACTCTCGTCTTCCTATGGAGCAAATCGGAGGCAGTCTGTGGAGTGGAAAACAAAGCAGATTATCTGTGTCGATTCGGGACCGGAGGAAACAGGGCTGGCCGGAATGGGTACCGGCAGGGCCAAGAAGGGATCCCCCAGCTCAGAGGGTAAACAGACCTCCGGACCAGAGCTGGAGGGCTTTGTTGGAGCTGAGTTCAAAAGTTCAGAGTCCCCACAATCATCAGTCTCTGTGCATCCTGATTCGCTGGGAGCAGATCCTTGAGACATTGGTGGTTCAGCTGGCATCAGGGATTCGGGCAGTTGAGAACGAGGACGCAGTTGGTCCGCATGACGTCTGCAAATGGAACCATCTTCCAGGCGGACCTTGTACATCTTGGGTCCCAAAGTCTCTGCAATGACAGCAGGAAGCCAACGGGTGTTGGAAGCCCCATAAGATCGGGCCCATACCTTTTGTTGGGCTGTGAATCGGGGGAGCTCATTGTGTTGGACCATCTTGTCTTGGGACTGTAGTACCTGTTCCTGGACTGTTTGAGGGCGGAGCATATCCAAAACAGTCCATGGCTGCCGGCCCAGAAGGAGTTCTGCTGGAGTTTTCCCAGTGGTTGCATGTGGTGTGTTTCTGTAAGCAGAAAGGAAGGAGTCCAGCTGCTGGGGTGACAGGGACTGTTGTTTACTTGCAGCCACTGTAGCTTTGAAATAGCGTTTAAAAGTCTGCACAAACCGCTCTGCTTGACCATTTGTAGCCGGGTGGTAAGGTGCGGTCAACTTGTGCTTGATGTTGTGGGCAGTCAGGAAACGCTGAAACTCCTGACTGGTGAATTGTGCACCGTTGTCTGTGACGATTTCTCTGGGGTATCCAAACGTAGCAGCGAGATGTAACAGTATGGAAACCGTTGCCTTAGTCGTTGGCTGAGTAACAGGAATGACCTCAGGCCACTTTGAATGGGCGTCCACTATGATCAAGAAGGTGTGTCCTCTGATCGGGCCTGCAAAGTCCAAGTGTAGGCGAAACCAAGGAACCGTGGGCCAAGTCCAGGGCTGGACGCACCCTCGAGGAGGGTCTCTTGCCGTTTGTGCACATCCAGCACAAGCATTCACATATGTTGTGATATCTGAGTCTAGGTTTGGCCACCACACATAGCCTTTGGCCTTTTGTTTCATACGTGTGCTCCCAGGATGACCAGTATGTAGCAAGTCCAGAATGTGTCTCCGGAGGGTCTGTGGAATGATCACTCGGTCTCCCCATAAAACACAGTTGCCAGCCACAGTTAATTCCATTCGCCTACGGAAATAAGGTTCATACTCCTGTGTGACAGTTGCAGGCCAACCGGACCGTACCCAGGAGAGTAATGTTTTCAGAAAGGTATCCTTGTTTGTATGGGCTGCTATCTCCCCAGAAGACAAGGAGGACAGGCTGGTGTAACGACAATTCTTGACCGGTGGAGAAGAGTCCATGGACCTCCCTGTCAGTCGGGACATAGCGTCCGCATTAGCATTGGCATCATGACCACGATACTGAATTTTGTAGCTGTATGCCCCCAAGAATAGGGCATAGCGTTGGAGGCGGGCCGCAGTAGTCTGGGAGATGCCTTTGTCAGGGCTAAAGATCTGGTCCGTCAGTATGGTGAATTCCCTACCATACAGGTAAAGATGAAACTTCTTAATTGCCCATATCAGTGCAAGTGCCTCTTTGTCAATGTGTGAGTAATTGCTTTCTGCTTTTGTCAAAGACCTGGAGGCAAATGCCACTGGTTTTTCTGACCCATCTGGTAAGATGTGGGATAGTACCGCCCCCAGACCATAGGGTGAGGCATCACAAGCCAAGGTGAGAGGCTTCTGGAGGTCATAGTGCACGAGCATGCGTGACGCCAACAGCTTCCGCTTAGAAACTTCAAAAGCACGTTGGCATGCAGCCGACCAGTCCCATCTGGAGTGTTTCTCCAAAAGCTTGTTCAACGGAAACAAGGTGTGTGCCAGATCTGGCAGGAATTTGTGGTAATAGTTCAGCAAGCCAAGGTATGATCGCAGCTGCTGGACGTTGGTTGGGGCTGGAGCTTTGACTAAAGCATCAACCTTGGCTTCCGTGGTGTGTATACCTTCTGCATCCACAAGGTGGCCACAAAACTCCAATTTAGGCACCATGAATTGGCATTTTGCTAAGTTCACTTTCAGACCCTGTTCTTATAGTCTCGCCAACACAAGCTTCACATTCTGCTTGTGTTCCTGGTCGGTCCGTCCTGTAATGAGCATGTCATCTAGCAGGCACTGAGTGAAAGGAATGTCCGCCAAAATCTCGTCCATTTTTCGTTGCCAAATGGCTGGGGCAGAGGCTACCCCAAACACCATCCGATTATATTGATACAGTCCCTTGTGGGTGTTGATGGTCAGAAACTTGCGGGAAGAAGGATGGACCTCAAACTGTAAATATGCTTGTTTGAGATCGAGCTTGGTGAACTTTTGACCTCCTGCAAGAGAGGCAAAAATGTCATCTACTCTGGGTAGGGGATACTGGTCTATTTCCAGTTCAGTGCCATGCGGAAATCGTCACAAATGCGCAAGTCCCCATTCGCTTTCTTTACCGGTACAACTGGTGATGCCCACTCGCTGTGCTCTACCTTTGAGATGACACCTTGTTCCTCCAGCCGACTTAGTTCTGCTTCCACACCTGCTCGGAGTGCGAAAGGTACTGTCCGAGCTTTGAAGAACTTAGGCTGAGCGTTGGGTTTCAGCTTGAGTCTCACACAGTCATGCTTTATTTTTCCCAACTGGTCATCAAAAATCTTTGGGAACCGCTGCTTCAGGGACACCACCCATCCCTCATTATCTCCTAATGGAATGGTAACGGTGCTACAGGGACTTATGGCGATGTCTGGCATACCAAAGTGAGCAATCCAGTCTCTCCCAAAGAGAGGGGGTCCCCCATTTTCTAGGATATATAATGGCAGTCTCTTTGTCTGACCCTTGTACAAAACCTTTACTTTTGCGTAACCCAGTGGGTGGAGTATCTGCTTGGAGTATGTCTGCAGTTTGATTGGTGTTGGGCAGACAGTTTTTTGGGTCTGAAGTTGTCTCCATTGTTTCTGGGTGATAACTGAAACTGCTGCTCCTGTGTCTACATCCATCCTGAGTTTCTTTCCCTCAATGGTTACATCTACAGTCATTGCGGAGGGTGCTGAATGCATATGATGTATGTCTAACCTGTGGAGCACTTCCTCATCCTCTGACTCAGATGATGATGTATATCTTCCCACCATATATGTCTTAGTCCTGGGGTTCAGAAGTTGTTTATCTCGCACCTTCTTGCTACGGCAAACTCGTTTCAGATGGCCGGTCCTACCGCAATTATGACATGTCTGATCCTTAAACCGCAGACTTTGTGATCATGGTCTGTATTCCCACAATGGTGGCAAGCTGACTCCCGGCTTGGTGGGGGTCTGTATTTCCAGTTTGCAGCAGTTGGCTTGACTGCTGTTCTGAAAACTTCCTGCTTCACCTCTTCCCTTCTGCTCTGGGGGTTCAATTCCTCTGTATCTTTCACAGCCATTTCCATCACTGAAGCTATCTCAATTGCCTTTGTAAGGGTTAGGTCTTTCTCTGTTAACAGTCTATTTTGTGTTGACTCACAATTCAGTCCCATGACAAACTTATCTCTCAGTGCAGTAGGTAGGTAGTCCCCAAAAGAACAGGTAGAGGCTAGTCTGTGAAGGGTGAGCACATAAACTTTAATCTCTTCACCTGTCTGCTGCTGCCTCTGATAGAAGCGAAATCTTTCTGCAATTTCTAATGGTTTAGGCTGGAAGTGATCCTCTAGCAGTGTCAGCAGCTCTGCCAATGTCTTAGCTGCTGGTTTTACAGGGGAAAGCAGATCCCTCAGAGTGTCATATGTCTTGGCACCAACCACTGTCAGAAACACTGCTACTTGCCTGTTGTCTGGGATGTCATTTGCACTGAAATACTGTTCCAGCCTCTCAACCCAGGAACTCCAGGATGTCTGTTCTCCATCAAACTCACTTAATGTCCCGATTAATGACATTTTCCTGCTGGGATCTGTGATTGCTTTTATCCAGGTGACAATCCACAATGTCTTTGTCCCTCTCTCAGACTGATAGACACTTTGTAAATCCCATTCTCGTCGCCACTGTTATATCCTCTGTGTTGTGAGGGACACAAGACTCTGGTCTGGTACAATGGATGTTTATTCAGTACAGGCTGTACACTGCAACATGCATCTCAGGACATTACATATCTCTGCTTCCTACATGTGCTCTCTCTAAGATGGCTACTATACCCCTTGACCCTTGTCATCACTGCTGGGTGGAGCCAGCCTTAAAGTGCCAGTACATGTGAAACCCTTCAGGTATAACAATCTGTTCCTTCTAATAATACATACACAGTAGATGTTATGACCCTGATTCTGAGAACACTCTGTCTCAAGTTTAGACTCCAGGTGTAGAGGCCTATCAGAATTAACCACCAGCTCACTCTCACTGAACTATAAGAGTATGGGGTCTATATCATCATATCCTCTGATTGGAGCAAAACATGTAGTAATAGTTTAATACTTGTTAAACTATGTTGTATCTTTTATCTAGAAATATATAAAGATAAGTCTTAAGTAGGTGCTTTCTATATATATAGGTAGCGAACTTGAGTCAAGTAGAAAATTAGCACTCTTGATATAACTTCTAGAAAGAAGTCCCAATATAATTAAAGCAAGTATCTGAATAGTAAATATGCGTTTCTGAGTGAGAGAGAAAGAGATAGTGCAGAGTATGGATTGCAACACTTCCTATGTGGCAAAATAGTCTTTATACACAAGCAGTTACTAGGTAGTGAGGACCAGGTCTGTTTGCACAGGAGTAGATGGTATTTCCAAATATGTAGTAATATGATCTATATACTCATGCAGCTTAAGAGGTAGTATGGACCAGGACTGTTTGCACAGGAGTAGATGGTAATCCCAATATGCAGTAATATGCTCTATATACTCATGCAGCTTTAAGAGGTAGTATAAACCAGGACTGTTTGCACAGGAGTAGATGGTAATCCCAATATGTAGTAATATGCTCTATATACTCATGCAGCTTAAGAGGTAGTATAAACCAGGGCTGTTTGCACAGGAGTAGATGGTAATCTCAATATGTAGTATTATACTCTATATACTCATATAGCTTAAGAAATAGTATGGACCAGGACTGTTTGCACAGGAGTAGATGGTAATCCCAATATGCAGTAATATGATCTGAATATACTTGCGGTTAGGAGATAGTCCAGATTGGGATAGTTAGCACAGGTGCTGATAGTTTCTCCTTAGCAGTATGCAGAGCTGGTGGTCCTTCTATGCAATATAGTAATGAGGTCTGGATCCAAGTGTCCCACAAAAGTGAACTTCAAGGTTGCTGTAGGTTGGTGGAGGGTCTCCAGGTGGCGGCAGGGTCCAACAAGAATATTCCAACAACCTGCCGCCAGTGCTGGAGGTTTAAATAGCCCGGTCTGTCATGCACGCCGAGCGCCACACACTGGAACGCACTTCCGCGTTCCAGCGTGGAGCGCAGACGTCCGCGTACCGGAAGTGACGCGGATGTCTTCTACAATGGAGCGCAGCTGTCATTGCAGGTAAAGCTGCGCTCCTTGTACACAAGTTAACGCTAATAGCGTTACATACTCCCCTCCTCAAGGGGGCCCATCCGGGGCGCCTAATAGGAGATGGTTTATCAGGATATTTGTGATGGAACTGCTTAATGAGTCTAGGGGCATGAATATCTGATGAGCATTCCCAGGAATCATCTGTGGGAGAATAGCCTTTCCAACGAATCAAGTATTGAATGGAAGAACCTCTCTTCCTGGAATCCAAAATCTTCTCTACTTGATATTCAGTCTCACCAAAAACTTGAACTGGTGGAGGAGGTTGTGGATCTCTGTTTGGAAAAGGATTTGGTTTGTAAGGTTTAATTAATGAAACATGGAAGGATGGATGAATCTTCCAGTCGGCGGGTAAAATTAATCTGACAGCATTATTATTGATGATGTGGGAAATTGGAAAAGGTCCCGTGTACTGACGACCAAGTTTCTTTGAAGGAATTTTGAGTCGTAAATTCCTAGTAGATAACCATACCAAGTCTCCAATCTTATATGAAGGGGGTTTTGTTCTATGAGAATCATAGTACTTCTTTTGTCTAATCTGTGCATCTTCAAGATTAGAACGAAGAGTATCAAGAGTATCCTTTATGGTTGATAAAAGATTCTGGACAGCAGGGACATTAGTTGAAGGGAAAGTAGACGGTAAATTATTAGGATGAAAACCATAATTTGCGTAAAAAGGTGAAAACTGGGAGGATGAACTGGAGGCGTTGTTATAAGCAAATTCTGCATGTGGAAGTAAATGAAACCAGTCGTCTTGAAGATGAGTACAGTAACAGCGCAGATATTGTTCCAGTGTTTGATTTACTCGTTCTGTTTGCCCATTAGTTTGGGGGTGATAGGCGGTAGACATGCGATGATCTATTTGTAGAGTTTGACAGAGAGCTTTCCAGAATCTGGAAATAAATTGTGAGCCTCTATCTGAAATGATCTGAGATGGTAAGCCATGAAGTTTAAGAATATTTGATATGAAAGCCTTTGCAGTCTCTTGAGAGGTTGGTAATCTTTTCAAAGGTACAAAATGGGCCATCTTTGTTAGAACATCAACTGTGACCATGATGGTGTTTGTTCCATTTGACCTTGGGAGGTCAACTATGAAATCCATAGAAATAACGTCCCAAGGTCTATTGGGTACTGGGATAGAAGTCAATAGACCATAGGGAGGTTTTCTAGAATGTTTGTTGGTGGCACAGGTCTGGCAAGAATTAACGTAATCTTGAACTGTCTTTGTGAGATTTGGCCACCAGTAATTTCTCTTGACTAAATGAAGGGTCTTAGTAATTCCAGGATGTCCTGCAAGTGGAGCATCATGAAGTTGTTTTAGTAATATAAGTTGCAATTTCGGTGGAACATATATCTTGTTGTTAAAAGTAAATAGTCCATTAGACTCTTGTTGTAAACCCATAGGTAAATGAGGTTTTTCTTTAGTAAGGGTTTGAATAAGCAACTTATTAAAGGTCATAGTAGTACCCAGAATTCTATTGGATGGAATAATTGAAAGTGGTGGAATCTCCAATGTTTGTTCTTCATGCATACGAGACAAAGAGTCTGCTTTAGTATTTTGAGTACCAGGAAGGTAAGAAATAACAAAATTGAATCTATCAAAAAATAGACTCCATCTGACTTGACGGGCAGAGAGAGTTTTACAAGATTTTAAGTGTTGTAAATTTCGATGATCAGTGAGGATGGTAATAGTATGTGTTGAACCCTCCAGCAAATGTCTCCAGTTAGAGAGAGCATCTCTTATTGCTAGTAATTCTTTCTCACCAATAGGATAATTTTTTTCCGCTGAGGTGAGTGTCCTGGAAAAAAAAGCAACTGGATGTAGTGGTTCTGATAATGTTGGTTGTTGGGAAAGTACAGCGCCAAGAGCAAAATGCGAAGCATCTACTTCTAATGTGAAATGGTATGATGGATTTGGCAATTGAAGAATAGGAGCTGAAGTGTAACTTTTCTTGAGTGTGTCAAAGGATTTCTGTGCATCATCATTCCAAACAAAAGGTATCTTTGAACTGGTTAAGCTGGTTAATGGTCTGACAATAGCTGAAAAGTTTTTTATGAACTTTCTGTAGTAATTTGAAAAGCCGAGAAATCTCTGAAGAGCTTTCCTAGTTTGTGGTGAAGGCCAGGACAGAATGCAATCTACCTTAGATCGATCCATCTGAACTCCACTAGGAGTAATTTGGTATCCCAGGAAGGAGATAGTAGTTTGATTGAATACACACTTTTCAAGTTTAGCATACAAAGAGTGTGTCCTAAGCCTAGCCAGAACCCAGCGCACATGTTTGTGATGTTCATCCTGATTCTCAGAATAAATTAAGATGTCGTCCAAGTAAATTACAACGCAAATATCAAGTAGATCATGAAAAATATCATTAATGAACCACTGAAAAGTTGCTGGAGCGTTACACAAACCGAAAGGCATTACACAATACTCAAAAAGTCCATATCGGGTTTTAAAGGCAGTTTTCCATTCGTCACCCGAACGGATTCTGATCAGATTATATGCACCTCTGAGGTCCAGTTTTGTATACACCTTGGCGTTCTGTAGACGCTCAATGAGTTCTGGAATGAGTGGTAATGGGTATCTATTTTTTACAGTGATATTATTGAGAGAACGATAATCAATGATTGGTCGGAGTGAACCATCTTTATTCTTTACGAAAAAGAGAGCTGCACTTGCTGAAGAGGTGGAGTTCCTAATAAACCCCTTTTTGAGATTCTCATCGAGGTACTCTTTTAAATGTACAAGCTCTGGTTGTGAGAGGGGGTAGATTCGAGCAGTAGGGATAGGACTGTCCGGAATGAGATCTATGGGACAGTCGTAAATTCTATGTGGAGGAAGTTTATCTGCATTAGTCTTACTGAATACGTCAAGGAAGTCATGCAAATATTCAGGTAGGTCATGTGGAATGGCGTCAGAGAAAGAGATGATACATGGCGAATAACAGAACTCTTTACAATAATCAGACTGTAAAGAAATTGATTTGGAGGACCATAAGAAAACAGGCTGATGGAGAAGCAACCATGGAAGGCCTAGAACAATTGGAAAGACAGGTGATGAAATAATATCAAATTTGAGAGTCTCAGAGTGACCAGTGGCACATGTAACCTTTAGGGGAGATGTCTGAGATATAACAGGACCATGAGTTGAACTGGACCCATCAATAAAAGTGAGCGACACTGGATTTTGCTTAAACACACAGGGAATTTTATTTGATTCTACAATACTTGAATCTATAAAATTGCCGCAGGCTCCGCTGTCGACCATTGCTTCAATGGAAATCTCTTCTTGATCCCACTGTAGAGTAAGAAGGATAAAAATATATCGATTAGATGTGGAAAAAGATGAGTCTGATTTATTAATGTGGGAAAATTTACCTTCAGAATTTTTCTTAAGTAGAGGACAGGTAGAGACAATGTGGTCTGGAGCTGAACAATAAAGGCATAGATTATTGGCTCTACGGCGTTGCTTTTCTGCTGGAGTCAAAGGTCCTCTTATAGTTCCAAGTTCCATTGGAGACTCCTTTGAAGGTGATCTGAATCTCCTGAAGGAAGTGACTGGGTATGTGTTTGCACGTTCCGCCTTTCTCTCACGCAGGCGGCGATCGATAGTCACTGATAGGTGCATGAGGTCTTCTACAGTATCAGGGAGCACAACGCGAGCAAGCTCATCTTTCATAGCCTCTGATAATCCCAAACGAAATTGATTTCTAAGAGCAATCTCTGACCATTGGGTCTCCCTGCTCCAGCATTTAAATTCTGAAATAAAGTCCTCCACAGGCCTCTTTCCTTGTTTGAGGGTTCTGATTGAATTTTCAGCTGTTAGCTGTTTGTTAGGATCTTCATATAAGAGAGACATCTCATTAATGAAAGTATCAAAAGCTCCCAAAAGATCTCCATGTTCTTCTATGTATGTATCAGCCCACACTCTGGGTTCACCTCTGAGATAGGTAATTAAAGTGAGGATCTTTATTCTATCAGAGTAATAAGTGCGCGGACGTAATTCATACATCAAACGGCATGAACTAATGAATTGTCTATAATTCTTCCTTTCACCAGAAAAAAGTTCTGGTGGGCAGACCTTAGCTTCAGGTCTGTCTCTAGCTTGTGCATGATTGAGATTGCGTAAGGTATCATTTTGAACACGCAATTCATTCATGTTAGCAGTCAGGTTATCCACTCTTTGAGAGAGTGTAACTAAATGATTTGCAAGTTCAGCTGGATCCATCTTGAAAATTTTTTTTTTTTTTTTTTTTTTTTTTTTTTTTTTTAAAAGAGGTTGGAATATTATGTTATGACCCTGATTCTGAGAACACTCTGTCTCAAGTTTAGACTCCAGGTGTAGAGGCCTATCAGAATTAACCACCAGCTCACTCTCACTGAACTATAAGAGTATGGGGTCTATATCATCATATCCTCTGATTGGAGCAAAACATGTAGTAATAGTTTAATACTTGTTAAACTATGTTGTATCTTTTATCTAGGAATATATAAAGATAAGTCTTAAGTAGGTGCTTTCTATATATATAGGTAGCGAACTTGAGTCAAGTAGAAAATTAGCACTCTTGATATAACTTCTAGAAAGAAGTCCCAATATAATTAAAGCAAGTATCTGAATAGTAAATATGCGTTTCTGAGTGAGAGAGAAAGAGATAGTGCAGAGTATGGATTGCAACACTTCCTATGTGGCAAAATAGTCTTTATACACAAGCAGTTACTAGGTAGTGAGGACCAGGTCTGTTTGCACAGGAGTAGATGGTATTTCCAAATATGTAGTAATATGATCTATATACTCATGCAGCTTAAGAGGTAGTATGGACCAGGACTGTTTGCACAGGAGTAGATGGTAATCCCAATATGCAGTAATATGCTCTATATACTCATGCAGCTTAAGAGGTAGTATAAACCAGGGCTGTTTGCACAGGAGTAGATGGTAATCTCAATATGTAGTAATATACTCTATATACTCATATAGCTTAAGAAATAGTATGGACCAGGACTGTTTGCACAGGAGTAGATGGTAATCCCAATATGCAGTAATATGATCTGAATATACTTGCGGTTAGGAGATAGTCCAGATTGGGATAGTTAGCACAGGTGCTGATAGTTTCTCCTTAGCAGTATGCAGAGCTGGTGGTCCTTCTATGCAATATAGTAATGAGGTCTGGATCCAAGTGTCCCACAAAAGTGAACTTCAAGGTTGCTGTAGGTTGGTGGAGGGTCTCCAGGTGGCGGCAGGGTCCAACAAGAATATTCCAACAACCTGCCGCCAGTGCTGGAGGTTTAAATAGCCCGGTCTGTCATGCACGCCGAGCGCCACACACTGGAACGCACTTCCGCGTTCCAGCGTGGAGCGCAGACGTCCGCGTACCGGAAGTGACGCGGATGTCTTCTACAATGGAGCGCAGCTGTCATTGCAGGTAAAGCTGCGCTCCTTGTACACAAGTTAACGCTAATAGCGTTACAGTAGATCCCGGCCCTTCAGCTACAATCTCTCCTCTAACTGGATTCTTGCCTGGATATCTGACCAACACTTTGCCACCTGCCTGTATCCACTTCTGACCCTCCCAAAGAACATGACAGGGAGGAGAGGAAGTATACTGATATTTCCCAGAAGATCACTGCTGTTTATTTTGGAAGGTTTGATGTTATAAAGAATCACTTTCCACTCTTGCTGAGAAGTATCCACTAACTAACCAGAGTCCCAGCCACTATCCTGAAGTTCATCTGCCAATAAAAATATAACTTCAAACCTTCCTGCCAGATTCCCTCTCGTTCCTAGATAGGCTTAACCACTTGCCAACCGCCTCTGTACATTTACAATGGCAGAATGGAACGGCTGCACAAAGTAACGTACCTGCCACAAGCTCAGTGATCGTACCCGTGGGACCCGCAGACTCGATGTCCGCTGGGTGCCCGCGTACGTGTCACGGAGCTGAAGAACAGGGGGATGCCTGTGTAAACACATCATCTCCCCGTTCTGCCTAGTGACAGGACACTGATCGTCTGCTCTCTCTCATCAGGAGCAACGATCAGTGTCGTGTCACAGTAAGCCCCGCCCCCACATAGTTAAAATCACTCCCTAGGACACACTTAAAGGGGTTGTAAAGCTTTAAAAAAATGTTTTTAAAAATAACAAACAGGTCATACTTATCTCCACTGTGCAGCTCATTTTGCACAGAGTGGCCCAATCCATGTCTTCTGGGGTCCCTCGGTGGCTGTCTTGGCTCCTCTCCACTTCTGGTAACCCCCATGGGAAGCTCTCTTCCGAGGGGGTTACCTTGCGGGCGTGCTCCTGCGTTCTGTATTTGGCGTCTATAGCCGCCAACTACAGGACTCGGCCCCGCCCCCGCCCCCGCCCCCGGCCCTCGCGTTATTGGAGCTGATTGACAGCAGTGCAAGCCAATGGCTGCGCTGCTATTAATCTATCCAATGAAGAGCCAAGAACAGCCGAGAAGACCGGGCCGAGATCAAGAGTGTTCTCGACGCGGGACTTTCGAGGGCTCAGGTAAGTAAACGAGGGGGCTGGTGGAAGCAGTAACATGGTATCTGTTTAGCCCTGTTCTTTCAGGAATTTTACATAAATACTGAACTCTGCACTCCATCTGTGGAATCTGTGACCCAGCCCCTACCATCCTCTCATATGGTGTGCTTTTGGCTATTGGCCTAGAATTTAACAACACGACTGTCTGTGTTAGGACCACACCCTTAGTTTATGTGTGGGTGTAAGTTTGCGTATCTGGTCCTTCAATAACCCATTGTATCTTTCAATAAAACCATCTGCCTGTGGATGATATCTCTGCAGGCCTCTCTCCCCCCAATCAACCCAGTGAAGTACTTTGCAATGGCCTGTGTTAACCATGTTCAGACCGCGGTCACCGCTTACCTCCCGCTGTGCCGCCTGAACAGCAACAGGCTAAGGAGCGGGCTCCTGGAAGAGGGGGGTAGAAAGTTCACAGCACCCGTTACAGCAGGCCCGGATCCAGGAGCACAGTGACTCAGAGTAGGGCCCCCATGACTGGGTTATCAGTGAAAATTAACCATTGGCTGTGAGGGGTTGAGGGGGAGGAGAGGAGGTCATAAAAGGGGCTGTTCCCCCCCCTGGGCAAGCACAGTGAGCTGAAAAGTTCAGAGCAACAGGTATGTCTGTCCTTGCTGCTATTTGGGCCCAGCTGCAGGCTGAAGCAGCTGCCCATGGACCTGACTGGCTGCGGGATCAACTGCGGCCCATACTGGGGGTTGCTCCCGCACCAGCGAACGAGGGGGGACGCGCGTCGGCACGAGCTCGCAGGTCTAGGCCTCCGGAGCGCTTTTCTCCGGATTCGTCCCCAAGAGCCCAGCGTCACTTTGGGAATCCCGATCCTCGGGCCCCTCCGGGCCCCCCCGCGAAGCGTGCGGCCAAGAATTCTGGGGGGGGGGTCCGGGAGGAATCCCCAGCGCGGACGGGGTTCTGCGGGCAGCCGCTCCGCCAGTCCTGGGGGCGGCCGCGGCACCCGCGCGGCGAGTGGAGTCTGAAGTTGCGGGCCCCGCCCCTCGCGTTGTTACGCGGGGGTCGGCGCCTCTGTGGGGGAGACCTAGGAGCATGACCGCCAGGCCAGACACCTCCGCAGCCGGCGGCCTGTCTCCAGATGTGGCGGTGGCGGCAGTGAACTGCGTGGTAGCGGTCGACGGGGCTGGGGTCCCACCCCCTGGCCCACGGAAGGCGACGGCGAAAACGGCGAACGGGTCTGGCGGGCGGTCGGACGCCAGGCCTGCGGCCGCCAGGGATCCTTCCCCTGGTGAGTTGTCGGAAGTGTCGGATGAGCCTGCTACGCTCCGGTCCGAAGGGGAGCTTTCGGAGTCTGATGAGGAACCACCCCCCCGGCGGGGGCAGCTGCGGTGGAGGTGATCGGGTCGGCTAGTGGTTCTAACCCTAGGCAGCCGGGTAAGTCAAATTCACCTTATTCTCCTGCTGTGCATTTGAATGTGGGGGGGCAGAGTGGCAGTGGGGGGGTGGGGGTGCCCGGTGTATTTCTGTCGGCGGGGGGCGGGTCCCCGCCCCCTGGCAATGTGTCAGGCGGCGGGTTTGGCGGGGGGATTTGCGGGTTTCTTGGCGTGCATGAAAGAACTGGTGGGCAGGTTTGAGAGCGCGGGGGGGGGCGGCGCCAGGTCCGGCGGCGGCATGGGCGGCTTCCGCGCGGGGGGGGGGGGGGGCCCGAGTGTGGTGGTGGCTCCGGCGGCGCCGCTGGTGGTGGCAAGCTTGCCCCCGCCGGTGGTAGCCCCCGCGGCCCCGGCCGCTACAGCAACCTCAACGGCTCCACAGGCTGGGGACTCGGTGACTCCCCCGGTGGTGCCGCCTGTGGTGGCTCAGGCCAGTGTGGTGGCTCCAACGACGGCAGGGGATGGAAAAGGGGCCGGGGACACTGCTGCCAGGCAGGAAATTATCCGCTTGGCAGATGCGGCGAAATGTGAGATATATCTTTGCTATGAAGCATCTCTAGGGACTCATCTCAAGTCTGAAGTCAGGGAAAAGATCTGGAAGGGTGAGTATGTGGAGATTTTTTCTTTGCTCCCGTTAGAAAAATTTAATTTGGATAGGGGGAAACCGGACGAATCCAAGAAAGAGGAAGAGGAGAGGCGCAGGTACCGGCTGATCCCGCGTACGTTCGCCAATTGGTTACAGGCATTTAGCATACTGGCATGTGTAGTGGGGGAAAAGAAGCCGGAATGTTGTTCAGGTCTGTTTATTTACCAGAATGCCATTGGGGAGGCTCACAGGGTGTATGGGGACTCGGCGTGGCTTAGGTACGACGAACAGTTTAGGCAGAGGATGGCGGTCCGGCCTGACCTGCGTTGGAATCAAAAAGACATGAACTTGTGGTTATGCTTGATGACAGCGGCCAGGGCTCCAGAGCAGTTATTTCCAGGGGGGGCCGGGGGTTCCAGTTCCCAGGGGCAACCGGCCGGCAGAGCAAAAGGGGTGTGTTGGCAATTTAATGCGGGCTCTTGCAAGTTCGGGGGTGCCTGTCGGTACAAACACGAGTGCTCGGGCTGCGGTGGCTCCCACCCGCAGTCCAAGTGTTTTAAGCAGAGCAGGGGCCGTACCGGGGAGTTTGCTCACAAGAGGGACGACGCCGGTGAAGGTGGAAAAGATGCGGCCGTTTCTCGGCAGATATCCGGATAGAAGGGCGGCGGCTATGTTGGAGAGGGGTTTTTCAGTGGGGTTTTTGATTCCGTGTGAGCTGGGGGTTGTTCCCCCGGTGCCACGAAATTTACGGTCTGCGTTACTTCATCCGGACGTGGTTTCGGAGAAACTGAGAAAGGAGGTGGCTCTGGGGCGCATGGCAGGTCCTTTTGGGGTAGCACCTTTGGCGGACTTGGTGGTCTCTCCGATGGGGGTGGTGCCCAAAAAAGAACCTAACAAGTTCAGGCTAATACACCATCTGTCGTTTCCGAAGGGTGGGTCGGTCAATGATGCCATTGATCCGGAGGCTTGTTCGGTCAGTTACACATCGTTCGATGCGGCGGTGCACTGGGTTAGGCGATATGGGCAAGGGGCGTTAATGGCAAAGACAGATGTGGAGGCGGCATTTCGGCTGCTGCCGGTTCACCCGGACAGCTTTAGGCTGTTGGGATGCCACTGGGAAGGACAGTTCTACGTTGACCGGTGCCTTCCCATGGGGTGTTCTATCTCTTGTGCGTTCTTTGAAACGTTTAGCTCTTTTTTGGAATGGGTGGTGCGGGACGTGTCGGGAGTGAATTCGGTTATCCATTATCTGGATGACTTTCTGTGCGTAGGGCCGGCTTCTTCCAGGGTGGCGTCAGTGCTCCTGGCCACCCTGGAACACGTGGCGGAGAGTTTTGGGGTTCCGCTGGCCCCTGAGAAGACAGAGGGGCCACGCACGGTCATGACTTTTCTAGGGATCACTTTGGATTCCGAAGTCATGGAATGCAGGTTGCCAGAAGATAAGGTAGTGGCGCTTAAGGCTGAAGTAAAGGGCATGGTAGGGGTGCGCAAAGTTCGACTTAAGGAGCTCCAGTCATTGCTGGGGCAGCTGAACTTTGCGTGCCGCATTTTGCCAATGGGGCGGGTTTTTTGTCGGCGGCTGTCGGCTAGCACAGCGGGGGTGGTGGCTCCTATACATTTTGTTAGCTTACAAAAAATACACAGAGAGGACCTACGGGTATGGCATTCATTTTTGGAGGAGTTTAACGGGAGGGCTTTATGGATGACGGGCCCTGTCAGCAATTTTGACTTGGAGTTATACACGGATGCTGCGGGGTCCACAGGCTTCGGAGCTTTTTTCCGGGGCAGGTGGAGCGCGGGCCCGTGGCCGGTCAGCTGGGTGGAAGCAGGGTTTACAAGGAACCTGGTCCTGCTGGAATTGTTTCCAGTGGTTCTGGCGGTGGAACTGTGGGGGGCAGAGTTTAGGGATAAAAAGGTGAGATTTCACTGTGACAACCTGGGAGTGGTGCAGGCGATTAACCGGGTGTCGGCATCCTCGCCACCGGTGGTGCGATTGCTGCAACACCTTGTGCTGAGATGTCTGCAAAGGAATGTATTTATTCATGCAGTTCATATACCGGGAGTGGAGAACGTCATTGCTGACGCCTTATCTCGTTTTCTGTGGGACAGGTTCCGAGAGTTGGTGCCGGGATCGGAACAACACGGAGTGCCTTGTCCAGAGGAGCTGTGGAGGATTGCGTTGGCGTGATCTCTGGTTGGCTCAGAAAGTCAGTGAGTGAAGCCACATGGGTGGCGTACAGTAAGGTATGGCAAGAGTGGGAGTCTTTGGCTACCTGGGCGGCGATTGATCCTTGTGGGCCGGACGTGCGAGGTTTGTTATTTTATTGGGTGGCTAGATGCATGGAGGATGGGGTGTCAGTATCGGTACTAAATCAGAAGATGGCGGGTTTGGCGTTCCTGTTCAAGTTGCGGGGTTGCCAAGATTTCACCAAGGATTTTTGGGTTAGGCAGGCGCTCAAGGGGTATAGGAAAGCTCGTATGACCCGGGATGTTAGGCGCCCGGTTTCGTTCTCAGTGCTGCAAGGTTTGGTGGGGCAGTTGCCGGGTATTTGTTCCTCGGAGTACGAGTCAGCGTTATTTAAGGTGGCGTTCATATTGGCGTTCTTTGGGGCCTTCAGGATAGGGGAGTTGGTGAGCCCATCGAAGAAGAGGCCCGGCGGCCTGAGTTATCAAGAGGTAAGTTGTGGGCGAGACAGGGTGTCGCTTTGGCTGCGCAAGTCAAAAACGGATCAGATGGGAAAGGGACGAGAGGTTCTACTATTTGCCCTGCCGGGGTCTACGCTGTGCCCGGTGGGGGCGGTTCGGGCGTTTCTTGACATGCGCCCGGGGGCAGAGGGTTCCTTTTTGATACATGGTGATGGGTCCCCCCTTTCCAGGTACCAATTTGTTACCATTTTAAAAAAGGGCTCCGTGCGGGGGGAGTGGATGAGAAAAGTTTTTCTTCTCACTCCTTCCGCATTGGTGCGGCAACTGAAGCACATAGATGCGGTTTGGGAGTAGAGGTGGTGAAGCAAATCGGCAGGTGGGAATCTAGGAGATTTAGGAGCTACGTCCGCCCTCATCTGTTGGATAGTTAATCCCTGAGGGAGGGATGGAGGGGGGGGGGACAAGTGCATGGTGTGTATCAGGTTTGAAATTTGGGGGTCAGTGTGTTGGTGTGCTGTGAGTTACCCGGTTCTTTCTTGTATATCTTTCTTTCAGATGGTACCCCGGCCTTGGTGTGGATCCAGGGCCACTCATATGTAGTATGGGGAGCAAGGCGGGCTGATGTTAGGCCGGATGGTCGGCAACTGGGCTTCCCAAGGGAGGAAGCCTGTGTGCGCTGGCTGTGGGTCCCGGGGATGCTTTGGGGCAGAATGGTTCCTGAAGTGCATCGTTTTGCACGGCTGGACCGGCCTCCCGATGTACTATTGTTACATGTCGGAGGTAACGACCTGGGGGTCAGATCGATGCTCGATGTCACCAGGAATATTAAGTTTGATATCCTAAGGTTGAGGACGGAGTTTCCGGGTACGGTTATAGTTTGGTCTGACATTGTTGCTCGGACCGCCTGGAGGTTAGCAAGGTCAGTAAGCAGGATCAACCGGGCCCGAAGTAAGATCAACCGGGATGTGGGCAGGTTCATGGCTCGGAACGGGGGCTGGTGGTGCGCCACATGGAGCTGGAGGAAGAAACATGGAGGTATTTACGAGGGGATGGGGTGCATCTCACGTCAGTTGGGATAGACATGTGGTTCTTGGGCTTGCAAGACGGGATTCAGAGGGCCATTAGGGTGTGGAGGGGCACCCAAGGATAAGGTTTTACCCTTGGGTGCTGTGGCGTGGTTTTGGTCTCTGCGGGTGAAGGAGGAGCCGGAAAATAAGGGAGTTAAGACCTGTCGGTGACAGGAAAAAGGATGGTGCCCAGATAACAGAGGTTACCTGGAGGGAACGGTATGGTGCACTGCGGTCGGGAGGGTCTCTGAGCACGCATCGGCTTGAGGCCTGACAGAAGGGCACGAGAGACCGCAGTGCAATTGAGGAGTTAATTGTATATATATGTTTATATATATACAGGGTTTGAGTTTGTGTATATATATGTTTATATATGTTTATAGTGTTACAGTTACAGGCTTTCGCCTGCAGAGACCAACGTCAGTTAGTTATAGGACAGGTGTGTTGTTTACGTTAAAATTGTTAAATTATTATCTTTAATAAAAATAAGGCTGCTACGGCCTATTATTTTACCCAACAACTGGTGTGGTCTCCATTTAATGGGAAGAAGGTTGGTTTTGGGTAGTAGGGGTAATAATACGGTTTAATTGCACATCTGTTATACCATAGTCATGCCTGAAGACTTAATAGCACAAAAAGAAGAGACACCAATAAGAAAATATCCTTTAAAGGAGTTGTAAAGGAAATTTTTTTTTTTGCTGAAATGACTGTTTACAGGGTATAGAGACATAGGGCCAGATTCAGAAAGAATTACGTTGCGCAGCAGCGGCGTAACGTATCCCATTTACGTTACACCGCCGCAGATTTACAGCGTGAGTGCCTGATTCACAAAGCACTTACCTGTAAACTTGCGGCGGTGTAACGTAAATCCGCTCGGCGCAAGCCCGCCTAATTCAAATGGGGCGGGCACCATTTAAATTAGGCGCGTTCCCGCGCCGAGTGTACTGTGCATGCTCCGTCCGTCAAATTACCCGACGTGCATTGCGCTAAATGACGTCGCAAGGACGTCATTGGTTTGACGTTAACGTAAATAGCGTCCAGCGCGGACGTTCGTGAATCGCCGTAACTAGTCATTTGCATATTCTACGCCGATCGCAAAGGCCACGCCACCTAGCGGCCGGCCTAGAATTGCAGCCTAAGATCCGACGGTGTAACTCAAGTTACACCTGTTGGATCTTAGGGCTATCTATGCGTAACTGATTCTATGAATCAGTCGCATAGATACGACAATCGTATCTCAGAGATACAACAGCGTATCAGGAGATACGCCGTCGTATCTCTTCTCTGAATCTGGCCCATAATAGTTAACTTATTCCTTTTAAAAATAATTAAAAATAGATAAAAATCAATCATATAATGTACCTGCAGTTTCTAGTTTCGTTTTTGCATGTTGTTTCCTGCTTCTGTGATGTACAGAGCCCCAGAGCCAATACAGGGCAGTGATGGTTTGGAAAACGAAACTGATTGGTGCTGAGGGGTTTTAGACAAACAGTAATCACACCTCCTTGATTAGTGACCACAGAGAGAAAGCTCCCAGTACTGTGGTCATCAGGAAACAGACAACCAGGAAATGTGGAGATCAGAGAAGAATTACAGCAACTTGAGAGCAAAAACGAACAATGAGGACATGAAAACAGCACTGCATTAAGGTAAAGGAAGCTATTAAGATAAAAAAAAAAGTTCTTTACAAACCCTTTAAGCTGATTCCAGCTATCTGTACCTTCTTAATTACAGCCATCTCCATTAGCAACTAATCCTTCCAAGTGGCAGCAGCAGAAGTGTTGCCAACCATCCGTAAGTTTAAGGATGGTTTTCAAAGAAACAGGCACTTTTCTCATGTCCTTAAATGTCCATAAACAGAAGAAAAGTGCCCATAAAAAATCCTCATGTTGGTGACTCTGAACTGCGCATGTGCAGTTCTGGAGCTAGATCATTAGAGAACTGCCAGGGTCGGCTTTAGATTGGGCAGAGGGTGTGGCTTATAATCACAAGCCCCACCACACGAGTTGAGGCCACACTCAGCAGTTCACGTAGCAAAGTGACCTGTTACACCTGTATGTACTCAGCCCACCTCACACCTGTACACACTCAGCCAACCTTACACCTGTTTGCACTCGGCCCCCTCACACCTGTATGCATTTAGCCCCCCTCACACCTGTACACACTCAGCCACCCCACACCTGTACGCACTCAGCCACCCCACACCTGTACGCACTCAGCCCCCCCACACCTGTACACACTCAGCCCCCCACACCTGTATGCTCTCAGCCCCCCCACACCTGTACACACTCAGCCCCCCACACCTGTATGCTCTCAGCCCCCCCACACCTGTACACACTCAGCCCCCCACACCTGTATGCTCTCAGCCCCCCCACACCTGTACACACTCAGCACCCCGACACCTGTACACACTCAGCCCCTTCACACCTGTACACACTCAGCCAACCTCACACCTGTACACACTCAGCCCACCTCACACCTGTACGCACTCAGCCCACTTCACACCTGTACGCACTCAGCCCCCCACACCTGTACACACTCAGCCCCCTTCACAACTGTACACGCTCAGCCAACCTCAAACCTGTACGCACTCAGCCCCCCCTCACACCTGTACAGACTCAGTCCCCCTCACACCTGTACACACTCACATCTGTATATATGCCAGCCCCCTTACACACACATCTGTAAGCGCACACCCAGCTCTGGCCCTATCTGTACACAAACATCCCCCTCTATTCACTTGTACACACAGCCCCTACTTGTAGAGGAGGTCTTCCTAGTCCCAGCTCTTGTTTACACAAAACTGACACATGTCGCTGAGACAGAGAGGAGCTGGAGCCAAGCACAGTCCAGAATACAGTACAGGTAGCACACACGCAAAGAGTGCAAATGTAGGAAGTAGCCAGGTGAAATAATGATTCCAATGTGAGCTCAATGACACAGAGCAGTAGCAGCTGCTGACTCCTCTTGTAGTACACGTACTGTATATAGAAACCCAGCACAGCCACATGGTGCCCCTGCCTTGCTGTGTGGCTGGGCCCCTCAGGATGCCGGGGCCCATTACATGTGTACTGACTGGCCCCCGCTGGGGGCGACCCTGATCTCAATTGGCAATGCTTTATAAACCTTAACAGCTCATCAGTTTAGAGTTAACTGTGAACTCTGGTGCTCGAATTATTGCTCTCACTCCAACATTTGCAGCACCACCTCACATGTGTGGTGCAATCACGGTGTACATACATGTGAGCACCCTGTGTGCATTTGCATATGTTGGTGTGTGCAGGGCAGCGGGGGTTATGGTTAATTTTTTTTTTTACATTCTATTATAATTTTATTTATTGATTTTTATTTAACTTTACTGCTTTCACATGGGAATGTAGGCTGTACCAAATAAATACCACTAATGCCTATAAATAAAAACTCAACATAGACCAAAATATATTTAAATAATTTTATTGATAACATTTTTTTATTTATTTTTTTGGTAATAGAAATGGCCGCGGCACCTTTATTGGTATAAATAAATATATATAAATAAATAATCCATTTAATATTATTTAAATTCTTAATAAATAAAACTTTCAATATTTAAATTCTTAATAAATAACTTTCAAAACTTAAAATTCTCTCTCAAGATCTCGCTCAGTCATAGAACTCGAGCGAATACCATAAATAATAAATACAAAGTCCCCCCTTATCTTCAAGGGTGACATACCACCTAACAGGTGCTGCGACAGGGGTGGGGGAGAAGGGGGAGCACACCACGCTGTTCCAAGTTACAGCCGGTTAAGGCCTCAGGGTAGTGGGCTTATATAGCCCCATTCACGTGTATTAAGCCCGGGAAAAACGTGACTTTCAAAGCCCGGGAAACATGTGACCATCCCGCCCAAACTCACATTTTACCCGCCCAAAGTTAGGCTTTTACCCGCCCAAAATACACCTGACAGCCCCAGCCAAAGTGAAGCTGACAGGAATCCATTTTTTTTTTTTAAACAAACTTAAAACCTTATTTTTTTATTTTTTTTTATTAATTTATTTATTCAGACAGCCACTCTCCCCATGTTGTGGGCACTAAGTAATGCCCCCTTTTCAAGGAGGTAACAAACTCCCATGTGATAGTTGGATAGGTGAAAGGTACTCTTTATGGAGACATTGGAAAACCCCAGTGTCTCCCCTGCTCTGAAGCATCTAACCAGGTCTTGCTTGTGTAGCACCCTGCAGTGTGTGCTAGAAGTAGTTGTTAGTATAGGAAAATGTAGCTTGGCTGAGGGCCAGGCTAGGGTTGAATCTGGGTCAGGGTTTAGTGACTCAGGGGGCTCTCTACAGCGACTTTCATGTCGCTGTAGTGTGAATCGGCACGGATGGGTAGATAGCTGGTTTTATTTATAGTTTGTCTGGAGGAGCACCGTATATTTTTTATTCCAAAAGCCAGGAAGTTGCAGTCATCCTTTTTGCGAGAGGTTGTTTCAGGGTCAGACATTTTTACTAGTAAGGCATAATCAAGTGAGCAAACCAATACCCATTTCCAGGACCAATAGTCCTTTTATGTTCCACTTGTAATTTTAGTTTGTATGCAATGTCACAAAAACATTATGCAGCCCACTAGGATGAATACATTGAAAGGTGTCAATTACAATTAGAAGACCTTCCACAACATTGCTTGAGAGCCACTATTATTGTGTATGTATCACCATATAAAGATCTTACATGCTTAACCATTAAAGTCAAACTAATTTAGATTTTCCTGGGTATAAACGGCTTTTAGTCTATTAGAGAGCTGGTAGGTGAACTCTTATTGTGCAGGGCAGTAAAACACAATAACAAACATATAATTTATGGAATGTAGAAGACATTTTCCCATTTACATAATAATTGCAAATGTCTTTTGAATGCATTTTAATATGTTAGTCATGATCTCGGGATGGCATTGGAGGGTCAAAGGACGGGGGTGGAATTAGTCACGGATCAGGCTACACGGCATGAGATTTGTATGCATTGGGGAAGTTGCTCTCATTATCATTCAGTAGGATGCAGCCACTACTCTGCAAGAGTCATTCCATCAGAGTGTGGACCTCAAACTGAATCATTGATACCTGACAGGGCTTTCTTGTAATCTACTTTAGATTTCTTGGTGTGACAAGCAGATAAAACCATTCCATGAAGATCTTAAAAAGGGACACACTTTAAATGAGTTTAAAACATGCACATGTCCTCCATGAGATTAGATGTAGAACCATTTCACTGTTATGGGGCATATAGCTGTTCTGAGCAGTAAGATGAAACAAGTTAAAGTAAGCTCGAGGCAAACAACATGCTTTTGTAGCACTCCGTGTTTCTTTGGGAGAATGGTGGTTTTCCATGGTGATGTGACCAAGCATGCACGTCATTTTGAAGTGCAATTGTAATTTGCAAACTCGCACAGCTACCAGAAAAGCACAACTCTGGGAATGCATGAAGGTAAAATAGCAGTTGTAAATACAGCATCTGTGGATGTTCCTTCTAAGTAAAAAAACAGTCAAACATGAAAGTTCAGTGTTTAAACTTAAAGTGGGGGTTCACCCTAAAAAAAAAAATGTTTTTTGTCTACCAATGCATCCAGCATACTAGCGTTAGCAACAGTATGCCTTTATTTATTTATTTTTTTCGCTGTACTGACAGTTTAATCCATTCAGACTCCCGCGGGGAGTAGGCGTTCCTATGCAGAGGGGAACATGATTGACGGCCGGCTATGGCGCGTCACGCTTCCCGAAAATAGCCGAAATAGGACTTGGCTCTTCACGGCGCCTGCGCAGTCAGCTCCAAGTCTGTGCGCAGGCGCCGTGAAGAGCCGAGTCCTACTCCAGCTATTTTCGGGAAGCGTGACGCGCCATAGCCGGCCGTCAATCATGTTCCCCTCTGCATAGGAATGCCTATTCCCCGCGGGAGTCAGAAACGAAACTAATGGATTAAACTGTGAGTACAGCACAAAAAAAAAAAATAAAGGCATACTTTAGCTGACGCTAGTATGCTGGATGGCATTGTAGAAAGTTGATTTTTAGGGTGAACCTCCGCTTTAATCTGGGTGGCTGTAGTTTTCATCTTGGAATTTAGCTGCTCGCTAAATCTCTATGGCTGTTGGTAAACATATGTTCTAAATGTCCCTTAGCCTAGACCTGTGATAGCATAGGCCAGGGTTGTCAAACTCAATTTCATTGTGGGCCATATCAGCAGTATTGTTGTTCTCAAAGGGACAGTTATATTTGGGGTGCGCTACGTACAGAGTTCAGGATAAGGCAGAAGTGCATTATGTAGACAGTACAGGGTGCGCTATGTACAGAGTGCAGTTCCAGGAGTGTCCTTAGCACAGAGTTCAGGGGTGCGCTATGTACAGAGTGCAGGGTTTAGAAGTGTGTTACGCACAGAGTGCAGAGTTAAGGAGTACAACCCCAACTCCCCACCTCCCAAAGCTTCCTCACAACTCTACTTTCTCCTACCTGGCCTGGCTTTAGTACCTCCCTGTGTAAGCGGCTCTACTACCCATGTATTAGGCTCTAAAATACCTCCCTGTGTAGGCAGCTCTGCCTTGCCTTGCAAGCAGATCATTCCCACTCAGATTCTGGAGATTTGTCCCTGCTGTGCTTATGTGCAGGGATCTGTTAGATCTGGGAGCCGCTGAGAGCAAAGCTGTCCTTTGTAAACACAGAAGCCTCCTGTGTTTACAAGTGACAGCTTGGAGCGTGAACAAAAGGTGAGAGCCGGAGATGGCAGAATGGAGTTCCACCACGTTCCGGCTGAAAAACTGGGTGCGAGGACCATATGACAAGGCCTTGTGGGTTGGATTGGGCACGCAGACCTTGTGTTTGACATACAGTGTGTGGCATAGGCCATGTTCCCTGGGTCCAAGCACTACTGTCACGGAGCCATGAACCAGACGTACAACAAGAGATAAGTGAAAATAAGAAGGCTTTATTGAAAATCAAGCTGTAAAGCAAAAGTCCAAACGGATGGTGAAACCGAAGCAGAGTCTTTGCGAAGCCAGAGGTCAGGAACCAGAAGGGTAGTCAGACGAAGCCAGGATCAGGAACCAGCAGGGTAGTCAGACGAAGCCAGGATCAGGAACCAGCAGGGAAGTCAGACGAAGCCAGGATCAGGAACCAGAAGCAGCAGCAGTCTTAGAAGCATGTGAACACAGGAGGACCAAGCAAGGAACTGAAGCCACAGACCTCCTATATATATGAGCCAGGCATCCAGCTCCTCCCAGTGGGAAGGAGGAGCCGCAGGGTGGGAGGCTACAAGAAACCCAGAAACCAAGATGGCCGCCAGCACATGTCAAACGAAGGAGAACAGCAAGGAGGTAAGACCATGACAACTACTCTCTGAGCAGTCCTCTGAGTGACAGTTGCACTCCAGGTAAATGTACATTTAAACTTCAACATGAAAACAAGAATAACGTTTTTTTTAAAGAAGTTATGTCTTGCAGTTGGATTATGGACCAAATTCTGGAGCACTGATGTTTAGCGGATTGTCATAACCCTCTGTAGTTCTGGAAGCTGCTAACAACAAAATCATATGAGAAGACTATAGTCTCATCCAAAAGTACTGTAAAATTATTATTTAAAGGAAGCTTGTTCAGAAAAATCCCTAATTTATCAGTGAGATAAGAGTCTGGGAGCCTGCTGCTGCAAATACTGTATATGAAGGCACCTCTACGTGTCTTCACTCCATGACATTGGTTTACCCCTCTTCCCCCTGGTGGCAAGGTTGCATTTAGTACTGTAGCACCCCCCTGAGCCCCAAAGTCATGATGGTACCCCCAGAGACAGGGTGAGCTGACATTTACCTCAGGGGTAGATCAATTATGCATAGTAGGGACATAAAGAAAGATGTCACTTTTAGGTGAAACAAAAAAAGGATTTTTATTACTCACAGTCCAGAGTTAGGGTTGCAGATGCTCAGATTAAAGCAGAATTCTAGTGCTTCATGCATCACTTCGCAGGACCTTCATTTTGAGGCAGACACTCCTGTGTTAGAACGCACTGTCAGATATCACTGGTAGCAACAGCATCCTTCATGTCCTGGAGAGTCAACTCACCTCCATGGGACTCCATCCCGAAGAACAGCTCCAAATCTATTTATTTTCATGCCCAAATTCCAGTCCTAGTCACCTTTAGGCCCTTTTCATAGTTGTCAACTGTCCCGAATTTCCCGGGACATTCCCGGGATTTAGACCCTCTTCTCGATTTTATTGCGTCCCTGAAAATGTCCCGAAAAATCAGGTTTTCTCCGCCGGCCCGCCATTTTTAAGAAGACCAGAAGAACACCAACGTGTGGCCACAATAGAAATTAAGCTGCTGCGGCGCCTGCCCACCCCCTGGCCCACCCGCCCTGTCTGTAATCTGTTATGGAAAGGTGCGGGGCGGGGGGTGGGCAGCTTAATTTCTAGTGTAGACACACGGCCGCCTCTATTTTGTTCACCCTGGGGGTATGGGAAAACCTAAATGGCGGCGAAGCCACCGCTAAACACGATGTAAGGAGGGGCACCAATGGGGGGGAAGCCTGATGTAAGGGGGGACTCCAATAGAGGGATACCTAAATAAGGGTGCTCCAATGGGGGGGACACCTGATTAAAGGGGGCTCCAATGGGGGGACATCTGATTAAGGGGGGCTCCAATGGGGGGGCATCTGATTAAGGGGGGCTCCAATGGGGGATGCCTGATGTAAGGAGGGGCTCCGCTGGGAACACCTGATGTAAGGAAGCACTCTGCTGGGGACACCTGATGTAAGGAGGGGCTCCGCTGGGGACACCTGATGTAAGGAGGGGTTCTGCTGGGGACACCTGATGTAATGAGGGGCTCCGCTTGGGACGCCTGATGTAAGGAGGGGCTCCGCTGGGAACGCCTGATGTGAGGAGGGGCTCCGCTGGAAATGCCTGATGTAAGGAGGGGCTCCACTGGAGACACCTGATGTAAGGAGGGACTCCGCTGGGAATGCATGATGTAGGGAGGGCTCTGCTAGGGACACCTGATGTAAGGAGGGAATCCGCTGGGAATGCATGATGTAGGGAGGGGCTCCGCTGGGGACACCTGATGTAAG